>NW_026561637.1:0-36836 GCF_028858705.1 Grus americana
CATCAAAAGGTTCAATTCCTGTTCATCCCTCCTCTGGAAGGGACCTCTGCCTGGTGAGGACCTCTTCAGTCAACACGCTGCACCCTCTTTTTTGCAAGCATTCATGATTTCCACCAAGCACATCCCTTTTGATCTCAAAGAGCTGGGCAAAACCCAGCTCCTGCTGATACGAAGGTGGACCAGATATTCTTCCTTAGCTGTTTTGTTCCTAGGTGGATAATGAACCTTAATCCCTTTGCTGGGCAAGGTGAGCTCTGGCTTTGTCCGGAGCATCGTCCTGCCTCCTTCTCATGGACAAGAGCCGAGGAGAGATGGGCTTCGCCCAGCCTCAAGCTCTGCAGCGAGGAGTCTACCTCCAGGCTTCCTTGAGCAGGATGGGGCGGTCCGACCCTGCTCAGATGAAGTCTGCTTGGAGAGCTCGGTCCATCCAGGTTCAGCAGTTAATGTATAATGGCTTTATAACATCCAGGCAACTCCCGATTCTTGGGGAGCTTGGATGTCTGGGTAAAACCTCATCACGAGTAACTTTGCCCCAGTCCCAGTGGGATCAGTGTGAAACACAGGAGGGCGGCAGCGGTGAATCGCGGATGATCGAAGAAAGCTTTTGAACAACCAGCAGAACCACCACTGAGGGGTTTTGGGGGAGAAAATAGCCCAAATTGCACTGCAGATCTGGCTTGCCTGCTGTGTGAGTGGGGCAGTGGTTTTTCTCCTGACAACTCTTTCCCTCGCAGGATCGGGCTGTCCCCAGCGGTAGGTACCGAACTGCTCTCTGGGCCAGCTGTCTCGGAAACCTCCTCCTCGGAGTGGCGGTGTTAGCGATGGGACTTTGGCGTGAGTAGCTCTGTGTGCTGGCACGGGGACAGCCGAAGGACAGTCCAAAGCAGGGAGGGGGTCCCTGCACTGGGGGGTGCTTGTGTAGGCAGCAAATCTGCTTTTTTTATGATCTGCATTGGCTGCTGCACCTCAGTGCAAGGTGTGGGGAAGTGGGTTTTGGTCAGAATTTCTTAGCGCTGATAGGTGGAGAGACTTGGCTATTTTGGTAGTCAATGAGGGGAAACCACTGGAAACTTCTCAGCTGTGGTAGAGTTACAATTTGACACCCTGTGGCTGAGCTCAGGGTGATGCAGAGCTCTGCTGAAATTAGTCTTGTGCCTGGGGTGATGTTGCTGGTGGTATCTACGCCGCCCTGACCCACAGCACCCCCAGACCATGCCAAGCAGGTGGGAGGACTGATGGATCTTGGTGAGGAGATCTGATGGATCTTGTGCTGCAGGTGAATTTGAACTCTGGGGATGGATCTGCCAGGGTTTTGGCACAGGGGTATGGAGGAAGGAGCAGAGGGATCAGGCTCGAGCTTCCTGAGCACCGTGCCCTCCATGGGGCCAAGACATGGAAAACGCGGCTGATGCTTTCAGGATGTGGGAGCAATTTTGGGCGCAAGCTGCGAGCCGAGGCACGGTGGCTTTGTAGGGATCTGCTGTCCCTGTTGCAGGGTGGATCTGGGGCCCAGTCCCCTCCCCTGCTCCATCCTTCCCTTGCAGTTTCAGTTTTCACCAGCAGTTGGGGAACTCAGGAAGCCACAGAAACGTGAGCGGGAACGTAGGAGATGGCAACACCACCCTGGAGAAAGGCTGCTTGGAGCTGAGGAAAAGTCTCTGCTTGTCACAGTTGCAAGGTAACTGCCTGGCCGTCAGGTTTCCCAGCAACTTTGAGCACCCCCAGACTGGAGAACCAAGCGAAGTTGAGGGCGTCCCGTGTTCCTGGGGAGCAAACAGGACTTAAACACTTGTCCTTTTTGGATGGGCAGGGGACAAGGTGGCTTCTTGATGGCTGAACATGGCCCTGACTGTCTTTCAGAGGGTGAGGGGTGCAAGCTCTGCCCCACGGGCTGGATGCTGCACGGGAGCAAGTGTTACTGGGTTACCGACATGATCAAGTCGTGGAGCAAGAGCCAGGACGACTGCAGGAATCGGGGGGCGAGCTGGTGATGCCGGGGGACCAGGAAGAGCTGGTAAAGGGACGATGGCATCGGGGCCGTGGGACGGGTCCCAGGGCTGCACCCGAGGGGCCGGTGGCACCTGAAGAAGGGTTCAGGGCTCGCCCAGAAATCTGGGCTCAGCACCCAGCCCTGTGCCTGAGCATCCAGGGCGCCTTTGCCAGCGTCAGAGGGTGGGGGACATCGGTGGGGCTCGTTCCTGGGACGGGGGCTGTGCGGGGACGGGCTGGAGCGGGTTTGGGGATGGCACGCTGGCATCACCGCCTGCCCTCTGCCCCGCTCCAGGCTTTCCTAAACAAAATCCTGCAGAAACCCAAACGCTACTTCTGGATCGGCCTCTCCATCCCCTCCGCCGGGAAGGGCTGGACCTGGCTGAACGGCTCCCGCCTGGACCAGAGCCGGTGAGTGAGTGTTTTGGGGAGGGATGGGTGTTGGGGTGGGCACCTCCACCGTCACCCGAGGGACCCTGGTGCTGTGACGTGGGCTCCCTCCTGCACCCGCAGGTTCCCGTTGAGCCCCTGGGATGAAGGCAGAAGGTGCGGGGTGCTGAGGGGGGACAGGATCATCTCCGAAAAACTGCAGCTCGGGATTGCAGGGGATCTGCCAGAAAGAAGCCACCCAGCTCTGAGCCGGGGGGGCCACAAGCTGGTCTGTGGCCGGGAGAGACGCTCGGGGACGGGCCACGATCAGGCCCTCGGTGGGGGAATACGGGAGCTGTTGTGCAACGACCAGATTAATAATGCGCAAATTAATAATGACATTAGCTGGGCTCTGTTGTGTGGTGTTTTCAAGCAAGTTTGTTAACGGGGGAGGCTGGAAAGTGCATCCTTCTGTACCAGATAAACTTCCCGCCCTTGTGCCCGTCCCTTTCTGCCCACCAGCACTTACCCCTGGACCTGCCTCACCCTTCCAGGGCTCCAGGGCACACACCAGGCCCCCCTCCGACCCCCTGGGGAGGTGCCTTTGGGATTTCTACCCGTGCCAGCGTCCCCTTCAATCTTCCTCCTGGACCGTCCTCATCCTCAGGTTGTGCTTTCACCCCAGGCACAGCACAAGTAACCCAGGAGGTGGCCCGTACCCGAAGGGACTGACAGACGGCAGAGGAGAGGGATGCTTGTGGCAGCATTGCAAAGGCAGAGAGGAAGTGCAGCGGTGAGAGCGTTAGGGTTAAAAAGGAAAAAAAAGAGGGCAGGGGATTAAAAAAAGCAACCCCAAACTAAACCCCTAGCAAGCGAGCTCGCCACAAGGCAGTACTCGGTCCAGAATCCAAGGAGGGCAAACAGCCGGACCCTACTGAGCTGAGCGGAGGTGGGGACGGGGGACACGGGGACGGGTGCAAGTCTAAGCCACGGCTGCCACATGGTGGTGATGGCGGAAGAGCCAAGAGCCTTTCCCTACAGCGTAACCTCCAAAACCAGGGTTTCCCCAGCTCAGAGCAAGCGTGGAAGCTCGGTGGGACTGCCCCGTGGCATTGCGCCGCCTCCCGTCCTCGCTGCGTGAACACAGCTGTCTGAACTGGGACGCGTGAGGATGGATGGACTGGGAGCACTGGGAAGGGGCCATTTGCGGCAGCCCTGACGCCCGCCCTTCCGCGTCGCTGTGCCATCGCTGCCTTCGCAGGGGATGCGGTGAGGATTCTTCACCCACCATGAAGCACAAGCCGGGGTGAAAGCTTCACGGAAAGGGGGTGGGAGAGCGTCATGCGGTGGGAGGTTTGGGCTGGACCTGGGTGAAGTGAGTTTGGACTTGAGCTTAATTCTCGATTCCAGAGATCGCTGTGCTCAATCCAAGCGAGAGGGGAATTCTTGAGCGGGGAAACCGTACAATGACTTGCTGAAACTGTTAGTGCTGCTCGAGCTCATGCCTTTACCTGGCCTCATCTCCTAGTGTGGTGTATTACAGCATGGAAAAAACAAACGAGCTTTCCAGGTCGCTAACGATCACGCTAGCTGTAAAGATGGAGCAGAGAAACCGCTCTTGATGCTGATCATATCTAAGCAATGGCTTCATGACTCGCTCCTGCTGTACCCCAAAAGAATCCAACCTGGGGGCGTCTTGTAAACACCAGCGGGTACAAACGTGCAGTCCCTCGTTAACACGTACTAACTCACAGCAGGCGCTGCGGCGGGATTTTACTGCGGATGTCGGCCCGCAAAGCCAGCCGTGTGCCGGGCTGCGTGTCCAGCAGCGGGTCGAGGGGGGGATTCTGCCCCTCTGCTCCGCTCTGGGGAGACCCCCCCGCAGTGCCGCGTCCAGCTCGGGGGTCCCCAGGACAAGCTGCTCTCCCCCTGGAGCGGGTGCTGCTGCAGGAGCCCCAGAGCAGCTGGAAGCAGCCGTGGGCGTTGGGGACGAACCCGACCGGGACGGAGAGTGAACAAACCTCGCCGTGTCCCCGCTGAGAGGGGTCACGCGGCGGAAGTTTTCCTTAGCAAAGGAGCAGATCGAGACGCAGCCCTGCGCTTCGTATTGGCTGTCTCTCCCGCCACTCTCTCCTACCTGAGCGCTGATTGGTCGGAGCAGTGGGCGGAGCTGTTCTCGTTTCTCTCTGTGCCACTCGGTGTTTGGAGCTGGCTGAGGCGGCGGCGGCAGAGGTAGGGGAGAAAGAGAGAGCGAGAGAACGAGAGAGCGGGGAGCAGCCGTGGTGAGGGGAGCTTGGCGGGCTCTTCGTCCCCTCGGCGCTCCCCGTGTCCGCCATTTCCCAGAGCGGCTGTCTCTGGTCCCCTGCTGTCCCCTCAGGGCCGTGGGTCGGAAGGAGCCTGTTCCCCCGCAGCTGCGGCTGGGTTTCATTTCTCTCTAGGACAGGAGGGGCGCTGCGGAGCCTGGCCCGGCCCTGCCTGGCCCTGCGGCTGCCCAAGAGGCCCAGCCCGTACCCCCGTAGGGGTACCCAGAGTTGTACGGTGTTTGTGTCAACGCCCCCCGCCCAGTTCCCCCCAACCCCTTTTCTGTGGGAGTTGGTGGTTTCCTCCCCCCGAGGCCCTTTTGGGGAGCAGCTGCTCGTGGTTCTCCCGGCAGGGAGCTGGCCCCTTGTCATGAACAAAACCAGCAACAACGTCGGTGGTTTTTGAAAGGCTGCAGGCGCTGCCAGGGCAGGGGCTGCTTTGTACAACGTGCGCAAGCAGCTCTGGGGGGAACAGTCCCGTCCCCTTGTGCCAGCTGAGCCCGTTTTGCAGCTTTCTGTGCCAGCAGCTGGCAGTTTGCAGGCGTTGGCATTTGTGGTGGAGCGGGGGGGGGCTGAGGGGTGGGCAGGGGGGTGCCCCCAGCCAGCGAGTGCCTTGCGGCCGGTGTGGGCAGGGTGCTGGGCAGGGTGCTGGCTCTGCCGGGGACCGAGGGTCGGTCCCTGAGCTCGGTGATGCTGCGTGCTGGGGACAGGCTGCAGTGTCAGGGGGGAGCAGGGACAGGGCAGGACTGTGCTGGTGTTTCAAACCAAGTGCTGACAGCTGTCAGGCCACAGAATTAAGCGTCCCTGATCTGCTGCATCAGTGCCATGTGCTCTGCAACTTCCCAACAGGACAACAACAGCTGTGGTGGTAAAGCTGCATCCCAGCCTGCCTCGAAACAGCCTTTGCCACCGGTATTATGTCCTGGGAGCAAGACACTGCTTGTTGCGAGCAAGGTGATACCACATCTCGGTTTCCCTTGGGACAAAGGGAGGGGAACAGAATCTGCCCCAATGATGAGGATGTGGAGAACCCCCTGGGTCCCCAGGATGAAGGGGCATCCCCCCACCCAGAGGTGCCTGGGCATAGAGGCAAAAGGACACACAGAAGAGCTCTGGGTGAGTGCAGGGCCACCGCTGTGGGCTGTAGGGAGGGCACAATGTCTCGGTGGTGGTGTCACCCCAGGAGGCCTGGGGCTGGCAAGTGTGAGGCTTCTTCCAGCTGTCTGGGAAAGGCCTGGTCTTGTGCTCAGTTCCCATCGGGTGGTCTGTAGCAGCCCCCCCCACACACACACATCTCCATCTGTCTGGCAGCTCTCCTGCTGCAGGCTGTCCCCTGGGGTTCCCTCCTGCGTTCCCTGGGCAGCTCGTGTTGGGGACGGCAGGGATGCGAGGGCCGTGCCTGCTCTGGGACAGCGCCGTCCTCACTGCGAGTGGCTTTTTCCTCCTGCAGGCAGGTGCTGCGCTCTCCCTCCAGCGTATGGCCTGGTGGTGGCTGTGCTCGTGGCTGTGCTCGTGGCTGTGATCCTGGCTTTGGCCATTGCTCTTGCTGTACAGTCGGGTAAGGGAGGAGCGGCTGCCTCCGTCCTGCCCCTGGGCACAGAACCGTGTGCCTGCTCCCTCTCGTTCCCTGGCAGCAAATTGGGGATCCCTGTGGGGGGAGCCCGGGGCTGCCTCCTTCCCTGCCCCACGCAGCTGTGTCCCCTGCTCCCTGTGGAGGGGAATCCTCTGACCTTCTTCCCTTCTCCTCTTCCCTCCACAGCAGGCAGACGTGAAGGTCATCTAGCTCCGGTGCTGGGTTGTCCTGACAACTGGGTTGGGTACCGCGACGTCTGCTACTACCTCTCGACGGAGGAGGGGAGCTGGGTGTGGAGCCAGGAGCGGTGCTCCTCACACGGGGCCTCGCTGGCTGTGCTCCAGAGGGAGTGGGAAATGGTGAGTGGGGGGCTGTTGTGGCTGCAGGGTGGGGGTGTGAAGGAAGGGGGGTTCCTGGGTTGGGTGCAGACCCTGGGTGTGGAGCCCGGGGCTGGTGAGCTCGTTCAGAAGCGCTGGAGTCTGTTGGAGCAGCCGTTGGGAGGGAGCTGCTGCCATCCCAGGGGCAGTGGTGGTGGTGGTGGTGCAGGGCTGGGGCTGCCTGCCAGGCTGGCAGGGACCTGCGTGGGGCCGGGACAGTGAGTGGCGTGGGGCCAGCAGCAGCTCCTGAGTGTTGGCTTCTCTCTTTCCTACCCAGGAGTTTCTCTCGCGCCTCAAAGGCAAAGATGATTTCTGGCTTGGGCTGCGGAGACAGGGCGAACGCCTGGAGTGGGTGGATGGCAGCAGCTTCACCCAGACGTGAGTCCCGTGTGTAGACGGTCCTGCAGTGGGACGGGCAGGGGCCTGGTGGGACGTGTCTGCTGGGACTGTCCCTTGCAGGCAGCCCTTGTCCCCTCCCGGTGCCTGCAAGGGACAAACATTATCCCAGCGGTACCAGCGGTGTCATTGCTTCCTGTTGCAGGATCCTGGTGCGGGGCCAAGGAGCGTGTCTGTATTTGAATGACAATGCTTTAGTGAGTACAAGCTGCTCACAGCAACGGCCATATATGTGCAGCAAGCACTATGCTCAGAGGTGACAGAGAGAGGACCTTCTCCGTGCTGAGCACTCACAGCTTCA
This sequence comes from Grus americana, assembly GCF_028858705.1. Taxonomy (NCBI): domain Eukaryota; kingdom Metazoa; phylum Chordata; class Aves; order Gruiformes; family Gruidae; genus Grus; species Grus americana. The sequence goes on from NW_026561637.1 coordinate 7,306, forward strand.
CCTCGTCCGCCAGCGCAGGCAGGGACTGGCCAGGTGGGGAGGCAAGCACAGAGCCCCGACGTGAGCAGGGGTGTGCGAGGGCCGCTGAGGGAGGTTTCAGTCCAGGCAGCCCTTTTGGGGCTGGCACCTTTGGCCTGGGAGCAGGGGCTCGACGTTTACAGTTTGGAGGCTGGACACTGGTTGGCAGTGAGAGGGCGTAGGGATGTTCTTGCCTCAGCTGCTGGTTCGGGGTGCTCCTGGTCTCGGTAACAACTCGCTGCCAGGTCTCAGGGAGCTGAACCTGCAGGAAGAGGAGACATCGTGGAAGCTGACGTGTGCCTGGCTGGGCTGGGACCTCAAGCACGGAACAAGTGGTTTTTCTCCTTGTGTGACCACCCCAGAACTCTTTCTTCTCGTGCGATTCAGTCACACCCGCTTTTGTGCGGTAGGGACAGAGCTCGAGCAGCTGCTGCCAGAGGAGATGGGCGCAGAGCTCTGCGGAGTTCCCTGGCACAGAGCTGGGCGGCTCTGGTGTGTCAGCTGTGCTGTTACTCCTATTTTAGTACTCTGCTGTGCATTAAACCATTGTAAATTCCCAGGAGTGTCCCTTCTATTCCCGAAGGCACCTGTTGAAGGCAGCCCTGTCCCTTCCCCTCCTCGCCCCTGGGTGCAATTTCCATCCTGGCTTTTGGAGCAGCGCTGGCTCTGCCCGATGCCCAGGCGAGTCCTGGGGCTGCCCCCGGGCTGTGCTCTGCTGAAAGGCACCCTCCCTGCCCGTCCCACCTTGCTTTCCTGCCTACGGGGTCTCTCAGGGCCCCCCAAATCCTGCCCCCCTGGAGCAGGTGCTGCTGCAGGAGCCCCAGCAGCAGCTGGAAGCAGCTGTGGGCGTTGGGGACCCAGTTTGGGGTTCAGATGGCAGCGAGGATGGGTGAGGAGTGCTGTTTGTTGGGGCACTGCCACCTCGGGTTCCTTTGGCTCGCCCTTTCTGAGCTGGGGAACCCTGTTTGTGGAGGTTTCTGCCATGGGGACAGGCTCTTCTCTCCCTCCCCCTGGTTTCTTCCTAATTCCTTTCTTGTTTTTTTCTCCTTTACCTAACTTAGCTCTCGCACCGCTACGCTTCCTCTCCGCCTTTGCCTCTGTCAAGGATGACAGTGCAGCTAGAAGAGCCATAATCCCCCGCGTTAGAGCAGGCGCAGGCTGTGGTGAGTGAGGAGTGGGAAATGCAGGAGCACATCCCCATTTTTGAGGTGCCTTTTTTTTTTTCCCCCACTGGGGCAAGGTCACTCAGGCTTTTTGGCTGCAGCGCCTCTAGAATTACCTCGGTGGATGATGCGGCAGCCATCACAGGCTGCCCTTCTCATCGCCACATTTCCGTTTTCATGCTGTTAACCCCAGCCACCCCCTTTCTCATAAGGGACAGGGCAAAATTTACCTGATAGGGCCTCAGAGCTCTTCAAAGGAAGGAAAAAGGGCTCTGAGCAATGTTTGTTTGCAGCATGATGGGGGTGGCTGTGGAAATAGGGTCTGCACTGAGCTGCTTTGAGCATGGTGATGGCTGGTGTGGGCAGCTCTCACCTGGCTGCTTTTGCAGCAATGCTTGCACATTGGTTTAGCTCACATTTCCCCCACCTGACTCTATTTTTCTTTTTTTTTCCTCCCCACACACCACAGGGCTCCTGCCAGCATGGCCTGCAGTTCAACCTGCACTGGAGGCAGTGGGTTAAACTGGTCCCTTTAGAGCAGCCAGCATAGCTGAACATCCCCCTTCCCTGAGCTCCTTCCTGCTGCTGTTGCTGTCACAAAGAGGAACCCTGCTCAGCAGTGTGCTGGGGTGGCTGTTCCTAGCTGCAAAATTTAAAAAAAAAAAAAAAAAAAAAAACAAAAAACCAGGTTAACGAGGCTCACATTGCAAGTCTGGAGTGGTTTTGCTCTCTAGAGAAACCCCTTTCTCCTAGATGGGAATAAATACCTGATGTTTGGATGGGTCAGTAGGTCCAGAAGCATCTGCCTGCTCTTCTGGCAGGCTGGCTCTTGCCTCGCTGGGGTTGGAAGATCCTTTTCTGGGGTTTTTCAGCCCGCGTGCAGAAAGAGATGAGCAGGTCTGCCAAACCAACCACTAAATGTCACCCGGTGCCTTTGTAGCTCTGTTTTCTATAACTTTGGGGTTGTGTTTCCTTTCCCACCTTTCCTGCCCTCCAATTAGTTTAGTCGCATCCCGGTTTCCAAAGGGACAATCTGAGTGTCTCTTGGAAGTGACTTCTTGAAGAGAAGGAGTGAAGGAAGACCAAATAGATTTCTTGAGTTGTTTGGAACATTTTCCGTCCTTTCCCCTCAAAGGGCTCATTTCTAACCCTTTGTGTCCAAAGAGACTCCCAGGCTTTTTGGCACTTGCTTGCTCCACAGAGCAGAGAAACAGTGGTGTGCTCCAAACCTGGGCTGAAAAAACACTGGGCTTACAGAGAAATTGGTAACAGGGAGCAGGTGGCGATGCTGGAATAGGTTTGGGTGGGGAGTGGCAGTGACCAAGGCTGGAAAACACCTTCCAAGTGCCTGAAGGGAGGAGGTAAGGGTGGAAAGGACCTGGTTTTGTTTTATTTGCTAAGAATCACAACTCTGACGATCCTACTAGGAATATTCTGGGAGATCGCAGAGTTAAAAGTGTCTTGTTTGGGAGACTTTAGTACCTTAGAAGAATATGGCTCAGCTTTGAGTAGAAAAGGCTTCTTGCTACTATCAGATGTTTCTTCCCTTGATGTGAGCTCATTTTCCCTGGCTTAATTCAGCAGAAGCTACGTCAAGTTTCACTTTTGGGCTGGCCGGCACGTCGAACGCTCTATTTTGCAATCTTACTCTGCATGCCGAGCGTTCGGAGGCTCGCGCTTCTCCTCGCAGACCTCTCACTTGGACAGGAGCTTGCAAAGCTGAGCTGGAGGAGTGAAAAACCTCAGAGAAATCAGATTTACTGACTGCTGGGTTGCCACCGTTCGAGCGAGGTGGTCCTCTCACCTCTCCTGCTATGGCTGGGGAAATTATTTATGCTGACCTGGATGTTGGTCCCGCAAAACGCTGCAGGGAACAGCATTCACTTCCTCAGCCCGACAGTAAGTGCATCGTGGGTTTTGGGGAGTTGTTTTCCTTGTTTTTTGGGGCTGGGGTTGTGTTGGGAGACTCCCACCCTCCGGGTGGTGCAGGGAGGGGAAGGGGCCCGTGGCTGCGGTGCTGTGCTAAGGGATCTCCTCCGCTGGTTGGGATCCCTTTGGTACTTTTGTCTTGAAAGGGCTGGAGGGTTTCTTTGAACCAGGGTCACCGTTTCAGTGTGAGCCCGGGACCTGTGATGCTTAAGGGCAGCTGACATCTTTAGATAGCCTGATCCACATCTCCATACTCCTGGTCCATCTTTCCTGCGCTTGCTGTGGTGTTTCACATCTCGTTTCCTTCTTCCTCTGCCTTATTGTGGCATTTCATGCTCTTTTCCTGCTGACTCTAGTTTTGGTGTCTAGCTTATGGGAAAAAAAACCCAACAATCAAAAAACCACCATCAAAAGGTTCAATTCCTGTTCATCCCTCCTCTGGAAGGGACCTCTGCCTGGTGAGGACCTCTTCAGTCAACACGCTGCACCCTCTTTTTTGCAAGCATTCATGATTTCCACCAAGCACATCCCTTTTGATCTCAAAGAGCTGGGCAAAACCCAGCTCCTGCTGATACGAAGGTGGAACCAGATATTCTTCCTTAGCTGTTTTGTTCCTAGGTGGATAATGAACCTTAATCCCTTTGCTGGGCAAGGTGAGCTCTGGCTTTGTCCAGGAGCATCGTCCTGCCTCCTTCTCATGGAACAAGAGCCGAGGAGAGATGGGCTTCGCCCAGCCTCAAGCTCTGCAGCGAGGAGTCTACCTCCAGGCTTCCTTGAGCAGGATGGGGCTGTCCGACCCTGCTCAGATGAAGTCTGCTTGGAGAGCTCGGTCCATCCAGGTTCAGCAGTTAATGTATAATGGCTTTATAACATCCAGGCAACTCCCGATTCTTGGAGTCTTGGATGTCTGGGTAAAACCTCATCACGAGTAACTTTGCCCCAGTCCCAGTGGGATCAGTGTGAAACACAGGAGGGCGGCAGCGGTGAATCGCGGATGATCGAAGAAAGCTTTTGAACAACCAGCAGAACCACCACTGAGGGGTTTTGGGGAGAAAATAGCCCAAATCTGCACTGCAGATCTGGCTTGCCTGCTGTGTGAGTGGGGCAGTGGTTTTTCTCCTGACAACTCTTTCCCTCGCAGGATCGGGCTGTCCCCAGCGGTACCGAACTGCTCTCTGGGCCAGCTGTCTCGGAAACCTCCTCCTCGGAGTGGCGGTGTTAGCGATGGGACTTTGGCGTGAGTAGCTCTGTGTGCTGGCACGGGGACAGCCGAAGGACAGTCCAAAGCAGGGAGGGGGTCCCTGCACTGGGGGTGCTTGTGTAGGCAGCAAATCTGCTTTTTTATGATCTGCATTGGCTGCTGCACCTCAGTGCAAGGTGTGGGGAAGTGGGTTTTGGTCAGAATTTCTTAGCGCTGATAGGTGGAGGAGACTTGGCTATTTTGGTAGTCAATGAGGGGAAACCACTGGAAACTTCTCAGCTGTGGTAGAGTTACAATTTGACACCCTGTGGCTGAGCTCAGGGTGATGCAGAGCTCTGCTGAAATTAGTCTTGTGCCTGGGGTGATGTTGCTGGTGGTATCTCACGCCGCCCTGACCCACAGCACCCCCAGACCATGCCAAGCAGGTGGGAGACTGATGGATCTTGGTGAGGAGATCTGATGGATCTTGTGCTGCAGGTGAATTTGAACTCTGGGGATGGATCTGCCAGGGTTTTGGCACAGGGGTATGGAGGAAGGAGCAGAGGGATCAGGCTCGAGCTTCCCTGAGCACCGTGCCCTCCATGGGGCCAAGACATGGAAAACGCGGCTGATGCTTTCAGGATGTGGGAGCAATTTTGGGCGCAAGCTGCGAGCCGAGGCACGGTGGCTTTGTAGGGATCTGCTGTCCCTGTTGCAGGGTGGATCTGGGGCCCAGTCCCCCTCCCCTGCTCCATCCTTCCCTTGCAGTTTCAGTTTTCCACCAGCAGTTGGGGAACTCAGGAAGCCACAGAAACGTGAGCGGGAACGTAGGAGATGGCAACACCACCCTGGAGAAAGGCTGCTTGGAGCTGAGGAAAAGTCTCTGCTTGTCACAGTTGCAAGGTAACTGCCCTGGCCGTCAGGTTTCCCAGCAACTTTGAGCACCCCCAGACTGGAGAACCAAGCGAAGTTGAGGGCGTCCCCGTGTTCCTGGGGAGCAAACAGGACTTAAACACTTGTCCTTTTTGGATGGGCAGGGGACAAGGTGGCTTCTTGATGGCTGAACATGGCCCTGACTGTCTTTCAGAGGGTGAGGGGTGCAAGCTCTGCCCCACGGGCTGGATGCTGCACGGGAGCAAGTGTTACTGGGTTACCGACATGATCAAGTCGTGGAGCAAGAGCCAGGACGACTGCAGGAATCGGGGGGCCGAGCTGGTGATGCCGGGGGACCAGGAAGAGCTGGTAAAGGGACCGATGGCATCGGGGCCGTGGGACGGGTCCCAGGGCTGCACCCGAGGGGCCGGTGGCACCTGAAGAAGGGTTCAGGGCTCGCCCAGAAATCTGGGCTCAGCACCCAGCCCTGTGCCTGAGCATCCAGGGCGCCTTTGCCAGCGTCAGAGGGTGGGGGACATCGGTGGGGCTCGTTCCTGGGACGGGGGCTGTGCGGGGACGGGCTGGAGCGGGTTTGGGGATGGCACGCTGGCATCACCGCCTGCCCTCTGCCCCGCTCCAGGCTTTCCTAAACAAAATCCTGCAGAAACCCAAACGCTACTTCTGGATCGGCCTCTCCATCCCCTCCGCCGGGAAGGGCTGGACCTGGCTGAACGGCTCCCGCCTGGACCAGAGCCGGTGAGTGAGTGTTTTGGGGAGGGATGGGTGTTGGGGTGGGCACCTCCACCGTCACCCGAGGGACCCTGGTGCTGTGACGTGGGCTCCCTCCTGCACCCGCAGGTTCCCGTTGAGCCCCTGGGATGAAGGCAGAAGGTGCGGGGTGCTGAGGGGGGACAGGATCATCTCCGAAAACTGCAGCTCGGGATTGCAGGGGATCTGCCAGAAAGAAGCCACCCAGCTCTGAGCCGGGGGGGCCACAAGCTGGTCTGTGGCCGGGAGAGACGCTCGGGGACGGGCCACGATCAGGCCCTCGGTGGGGGAATACGGGAGCTGTTGTGCAACGACCAGATTAATAATGCGCAAATTAATAATGACATTAGCTGGGCTCTGTTGTGTGGTGTTTTCAAGCAAGTTTGTTAACGGGGGAGGCTGGAAAGTGCATCCTTCTGTACCAGATAAACTTCCCGCCCTTGTGCCCGTCCCTTTCTGCCCACCAGCACTTACCCCTGGACCTGCCTCACCCTTCCAGGGCTCCAGGGCACACACCAGGGCCCCCCTCCGACCCCCTGGGGAGGTGCCTTTGGGATTTCTACCCGTGCCAGCGTCCCCTTCAATCTTCCTCCTGGACCGTCCTCATCCTCAGGTTGTGCTTTCACCCCAGGCACAGCACAAGTAACCCAGGAGGTGGCCCGTACCCGGAAGGGACTGACAGACGGCAGAGGAGAGGGATGCTTGTGGCAGCATTGCAAAGGCAGAGAGGAAGTGCAGCGGTGAGAGCGTTAGGGTTAAAAAGGAAAAAAAGAGGGCAGGGGATTAAAAAAAGCAACCCCAAACTAAACCCCTAGCAAGCGAGCTCGCCACAAGGCAGTACTCGGTCCAGAATCCAAGGAGGGCAAACAGCCGGACCCTACTGAGCTGAGCGGAGGTGGGGACAGGGGACACGGGGACGGGTGCAAGTCTAAGCCACGGCTGCCACATGGTGGTGATGGCGGAAGAGCCAAGAGCCTTTCCCTACAGCGTAACCTCCAAAACCAGGGTTTCCCCAGCTCAGAGCAAGCGTGGAAGCTCGGTGGGACTGCCCCGTGGCATTGCGCCGCCTCCCGTCCTCGCTGCGTGAACACAGCTGTCTGAACTGGGACGCGTGAGGATGGATGGACTGGGAGCACTGGGAAGGGGCCATTTGCGGCAGCCCTGACGCCCGCCCTTCCGCGTCGCTGTGCCATCGCTGCCTTCGCAGGGGATGCGGTGAGGATTCTTCACCCACCATGAAGCACAAGCCGGGGTGAAAGCTTCACGGAAAGGGGGTGGGAGAGCGTCATGCGGTGGGAGGTTTGGGCTGGACCTGGGTGAAGTGAGTTTGGACTTGAGCTTAATTCTCGATTCCAGAGATCGCTGTGCTCAATCCAAGCGAGAGGGGAATTCTCGAGCGGGGAAACCGTACAATGACTTGCTGAAACTGTTAGTGCTGCTCGAGCTCATGCCTTTACCTGGCCTCATCTCCTAGTGTGGTGTATTACAGCATGGAAAAAACAAACGAGCTTTCCAGGTCGCTAACGATCACGCTAGCTGTAAAGATGGAGCAGAGAAACCGCTCTTGATGCTGATCATATCTAAGCAATGGCTTCATGACTCGCTCCTGCTGTACCCCAAAAGAATCCAACCTGGGGGCGTCTTGTAAACACCAGCGGGTATAAACGTGCAGTCCCCTCGTTAACACGTACTAACTCACAGCAGGCGCTGCGGCGGGATTTTACTGCGGATGTCGGCCCGCAAAGCCAGCCGTGTGCCGGGCTGCGTGTCCAGCAGCGGGTCGAGGGGGGGATTCTGCCCCTCTGCTCCGCTCTGGGGAGACCCCCCCGCAGTGCCGCGTCCAGCTCGGGGGTCCCCAGGACAAGCTGCTCTCCCCCTGGAGCGGGTGCTGCTGCAGGAGCCCCAGAGCAGCTGGAAGCAGCCGTGGGCGTTGGGGACGAACCCGACCGGGACGGAGAGTGAACAAACCTCGCCGTGTCCCCGCTGAGAGGGGTCACGCGGCGGAAGTTTTCCTTAGCAAAGGAGCAGATCGAGACGCAGCCCTGCGCTTCGTATTGGCTGTCTCTCCCGCCACTCTCTCCTACCTGAGCGCTGATTGGTCGGAGCAGTGGGCGGAGCTGTTCTCGTTTCTCTCTGTGCCACTCGGTGTTTGGAGCTGGCTGAGGCGGCGGCGGCAGAGGTAGGGGAGAAAGAGAGAGCGAGAGAACGAGAGAGCGGGGAGCAGCCGTGGTGAGGGGAGCTTGGCGGGCTCTTCGTCCCCTCGGCGCTCCCCGTGTCCGCCATTTCCCAGAGCGGCTGTCTCTGGTCCCCTGCTGTCCCCTCAGGGCCGTGGGTCGGAAGGAGCCTGTTCCCCCGCAGCTGCGGCTGGGTTTCATTTCTCTCTAGGACAGGAGGGGCGCTGCGGAGCCTGGCCCGGCCCTGCCTGGCCCTGCGGCTGCCCAAGAGGCCCAGCCCGTACCCCCGTAGGAAGCTGTACGGTGTTTGTGTGAACTTCCCCTTTTCTGTGGGAGTTGGTGGTTTCCTCCCCCCGAGGCCCTTTTGGGGAGCAGCTGCTCGTGGTTCTCCCGGCAGGGAGCTGGCCCCTTGTCATGAACAAAACCAGCAACAACGTCGGTGGTTTTTGAAAGGCTGCAGGCGCTGCCAGGGCAGGGGCTGCTTTGTACAACGTGCGCAAGCAGCTCTGGGGGGAACAGTCCCGTCCCCTTGTGCCAGCTGAGCCCGTTTTGCAGCTTTCTGTGCCAGCAGCTGGCAGTTTGCAGGCGTTGGCATTTGTGGTGGAGCGGGGGGGGGCTGAGGGGTGGGCAGGGGGGTGCCCCCAGCCAGCGAGTGCCTTGCGGCCGGTGTGGGCAGGGTGCTGGGCAGGGTGCTGGCTCTGCCGGGGACCGAGGGTCGGTCCCTGAGCTCGGTGATGCTGCGTGCTGGGGACAGGCTGCAGTGTCAGGGGGGAGCAGGGACAGGGCAGGACTGTGCTGGTGTTTCAAACCAAGTGCTGACAGCTGTCAGGCCACAGAATTAAACGTCCCTGATCTGCTGCATCAGTGCCATGTGCTCTGCAACCTCCCAACAGGACAACAACAGCTGTGGTGGTAAAGCTGCATCCCAGGCTGGCATGGTACCCCCACCCAGAGGTGCCTGGGCATAGAGGCGAAAGGACACACAGAAGAGCTCTGGGTGAGTGCAGGGCCACCGCTGTGGGCTGTAGGGAGGGCACAATGTCTCGGTGGTGGTGTCACCCCAGGAGGCCTGGGGCTGGCAAGTGTGAGGCTTCTTCCAGCTGTCTGGGAAAGGCCTGGTCTTGTGCTCAGTTCCCATCGGGTGGTCTGTAGCAGCCCCCCCCCCCCCCCCACATCTCCATCTGTCTGGCAGCTCTCCTGCTGCAGGCTGTCCCCTGGGGTTCCCTCCTGCGTTCCCTGGGCAGCTCGTGTTGGGGACGGCAGGGATGCGAGGGCCGTGCCTGCTCTGGGACAGCGCCGTCCTCACTGCGAGTGGCTTTTTCCTCCTGCAGGCAGGTGCTGCGCTCTCCCTCCAGCGTATGGCCTGGTGGTGGCTGTGCTCGTGGCTGTGATCCTGGCTTTGGCCATTGCTCTTGCTGTACAGTCGGGTAAGGGAGGAGCGGCTGCCTCCGTCCTGCCCCTGGGCACAGAACCGTGTGCCTGCTCCCTCTCGTTCCCTGGCAGCAAATTGGGGATCCCTGTGGGGGGAGCCCGGGGCTGCCTCCTTCCCTGCCCCACGCAGCTGTGTCCCCTGCTCCCTGTGGAGGGGAATCCTCTGACCTTCTTCCCTTCTCCTCTTCCCTCCACAGCAGGCAGACGTGAAGGTCATCTAGCTCCGGTGCTGGGTTGTCCTGACAACTGGGTTGGGTACCGCAACGTCTGCTACTACCTCTCGACGGAGGAGGGGAGCTGGGTGTGGAGCCAGGAGCGGTGCTCCTTGCGTGGGGCCTCGCTGGCTGTGCTCCAGAGGGAGTGGGAAATGGTGAGTGGGGGGCTGTTGTGGCTGCAGGGTGGGGGTGTGAAGGAAGGGGGGTTCCTGGGTTGGGTGCAGACCCTGGGTGTGGAGCCCGGGGCTGGTGAGCTCGTTCAGAAGCGCTGGAGTCTGTTGGAGCAGCCGTTGGGAGGGAGCTGCTGCCATCCCAGGGGCAGTGGTGGTGGTGGTGTGGGGCTGGGGCTGCCTGCCAGGCTGGCAGGGACCTGCGTGGGGCCGGGACAGTGAGTGGCGTGGGGCCAGCAGCAGCTCCTGAGTGTTGGCTTCTCTCTTTCCTACCCAGGAGTTTCTCTCGCGCCTCAAAGGCAAAGATGATTTCTGGCTTGGGCTGCGGAGACAGGGCGAACGCCTGGAGTGGGTGGATGGCAGCAGCTTCACCCAGACGTGAGTCCCGTGTGGAGACGGTCCTGCAGTGGGACGGGCAGGGGCCTGGTGGGACGTGTCTGCTGGGACTGTCCCTTGCAGGCAGCCCTTGTCCCCTCCCGGTGCCTGCAAGGGACAAACATTATCCCGATGGGTACCAGCGGTGTCATTGCTTCCTGTTGCAGGATCCTGGTGCGGGGCCAAGGAGCGTGTCTGTATTTGAATGACAATGCTTTAGTGAGTACAAGCTGCTCACAGCAACGGCCATATATGTGCAGCAAGCACTATGCTCAGAGGTGACAGAGAGACCTTCATGCTGAGCACTCACAGCTTCACCTCGTCCGCCAGCGCAGGCAGGGACTGGCCAGGTGGGGAGGCAAGCACAGAGCCCCGACGTGAGCAGGGGTGTGCGAGGGCCGCTGAGGGAGGTTTCAGTCCAGGCAGCCCTTTTGGGGCTGGCACCTTTGGCCTGGGAGCAGGGGCTCGACGTTTACAGTTTGGAGGCTGGACACTGGTTGGCAGTGAGAGGGCGTAGGGATGTTCTTGCCTCAGCTGCTGGTTCGGGGTGCTCCTGGTCTCGGTAACAACTCGCTGCCAGGTCTCAGGGAGCTGAACCTGCAGGAAGAGGAGACATCGTGGAAGCTGACGTGTGCCTGGCTGGGCTGGGACCTCAAGCACGGAACAAGTGGTTTTTCTCCTTGTGTGACCACCCCAGAACTCTTTCTTCTCGTGCGATTCAGTCACACCCGCTTTTGTGCGGTAGGGACAGAGCTCGAGCAGCTGCTGCCAGAGGAGATGGGCGCAGAGCTCTGCGGAGTTCCCTGGCACAGAGCTGGGCGGCTCTGGTGTGTCAGCTGTGCTGTTACTCCTATTTTAGTACTCTGCTGTGCATTAAACCATTGTAAATTCCCAGGAGTGTCCCTTCTATTCCCGAAGGCACCTGTTGAAGGCAGCCCTGTCCCTTCCCCTCCTCGCCCCTGGGTGCAATTTCCATCCTGGCTTTTGGAGCAGCGCTGGCTCTGCCCGATGCCCAGGCGAGTCCTGGGGCTGCCCCCGGGCTGTGCTCTGCTGAAAGGCACCCTCCCTGCCCGTCCCACCTTGCTTTCCTGCCTACGGGGTCTCTCAGGGCCCCCAAATCCTGCCCCCCCTGGAGCAGGTGCTGCTGCAGGAGCCCCAGCAGCAGCTGGAAGCAGCTGTGGGCGTTGGGGACCCAGTTTGGGGTTCAGATGGCAGCGAGGATGGGTGAGGAGTGCTGTTTGTTGGGGCACTGCCACCTCGGGTTCCTTTGGCTCGCCCTTTCTGAGCTGGGGAACCCTGTTTGTGGAGGTTTCTGCCATGGGGACAGGCTCTTCTCTCCCTCCCCCTGGTTTCTTCCTAATTCCTTTCTTGTTTTTTTCTCCTTTACCTAACTTAGCTCTCGCACCGCTACGCTTCCTCTCCGCCTTTGCCTCTGTCAAGGATGACAGTGCAGCTAGAAGAGCCATAATCCCCCGCGTTAGAGCAGGCGCAGGCTGTGGTGAGTGAGGAGTGGGAAATGCAGGAGCACATCCCCATTTTTGAGGTGCCTTTTTTTTTTTCCCCCCACTGGGGCAAGGTCACTCAGGCTTTTTGGCTGCAGCGCCTCTAGAATTACCTCGGTGGATGATGCGGCAGCCATCACAGGCTGCCCTTCTCATCGCCACATTTCCGTTTTCATGCTGTTAACCCCAGCCACCCCCTTTCTCATAAGGGACAGGGCAAAATTTACCTGATAGGGCCTCAGAGCTCTTCAAAGGAAGGAAAAAGGGCTCTGAGCAATGTTTGTTTGCAGCATGATGGGGGTGGCTGTGGAAATAGGGTCTGCACTGAGCTGCTTTGAGCATGGTGATGGCTGGTGTGGGCAGCTCTCACCTGGCTGCTTTTGCAGCAATGCTTGCACATTGGTTTAGCTCACATTTCCCCCACCTGACTCTATTTTTCTTTTTTTTTCCTCCCCCCACACACCACAGGGCTCCTGCCAGCATGGCCTGCAGTTCAACCTGCACTGGAGGCAGTGGGTTAAACTGGTCCCTTTAGAGCAGCCAGCATAGCTGAACATCCCCCTTCCCTGAGCTCCTTCCTGCTGCTGTTGCTGTCACAAAGAGGAACCCTGCTCAGCAGTGTGCTGGGGTGGCTGTTCCTAGCTGCAAAATTTAAAAAAAAAAAAAAAAAAAAAACAAAAAACCAGGTTAACGAGGCTCACATTGCAAGTCTGGAGTGGTTTTGCTCTCTAGAGAAACCCCTTTCTCCTAGATGGGAATAAATACCTGATGTTTGGATGGGTCAGTAGGTCCAGAAGCATCTGCCTGCTCTTCTGGCAGGCTGGCTCTTGCCTCGCTGGGGTTGGAAGATCCTTTTCTGGGGTTTTTCAGCCCGCGTGCAGAAAGAGATGAGCAGGTCTGCCAAACCAACCACTAAATGTCACCCGGTGCCTTTTTAGCTCTGTTTTCTATAACTTTGGGGTTGTGTTTCCTTTCCCACCTTTCCTGCCCTCCAATTAGTTTAGTCGCATCCCGGTTTCCAAAGGGACAATCTGAGTGTCTCTTGGAAGTGACTTCTTGAAGAGAAGGAGTGAAGGAAGACCAAATAGATTTCTTGAGTTGTTTGGAACATTTTCCGTCCTTTCCCCTCAAAGGGCTCATTTCTAACCCTTTGTGTCCAAAGAGACTCCCAGGCTTTTTGGCACTTGCTTGCTCCACAGAGCAGAGAAACAGTGGTGTGCTCCAAACCTGGGCTGAAAAAACACTGGGCTTACAGAGAAATTGGTAACAGGGAGCAGGTGGCGATGCTGGAATAGGTTTGGGTGGGGAGTGGCAGTGACCAAGGCTGGAAAACACCTTCCAAGTGCCTGAAGGGAGGAGGTAAGGGTGGAAAGGACCTGGTTTTGTTTTATTTGCTAAGAATCACAACTCTGACGATCCTACTAGGAATATTCTGGGAGATCGCAGAGTTAAAAGTGTCTTGTTTGGGAGACTTTAGTACCTTAGAAGAATATGGCTCAGCTTTGAGTAGAAAAGGCTTCTTGCTACTATCAGATGTTTCTTCCCTTGATGTGAGCTCATTTTCCCTGGCTTAATTCAGCAGAAGCTACGTCAAGTTTCACTTTTGGGCTGGCCGGCACGTCGAACGCTCTATTTTGCAATCTTACTCTGCATGCCGAGCGTTCGGAGGCTCGCGCTTCTCCTCGCAGACCTCTCACTTGGACAGGAGCTTGCAAAGCTGAGCTGGAGGAGTGAAAAACCTCAGAGAAATCAGATTTACTGACTGCTGGGTTGCCACCGTTCGAGCGAGGTGGTCCTCTCACCTCTCCTGCTATGGCTGGGGAAATTATTTATGCTGACCTGGATGTTGGTCCCGCAAAACGCTGCAGGGAACAGCATTCACTTCCTCAGCCCGACAGTAAGTGCATCGTGGGTTTTGGGGAGTTGTTTTCCTTGTTTTTTGGGGCTGGGGTTGTGTTGGGAGACTCCCACCCTCCGGGTGGTGCAGGGAGGGGAAGGGGCCCGTGGCTGCGGTGCTGTGCTAAGGGATCTCCTCCGCTGGTTGGGATCCCTTTGGTACTTTTGTCTTGAAAGGGCTGGAGGGTTTCTTTGAACCAGGGTCACCGTTTCAGTGTGAGCCCGGGACCTGTGATGCTTAAGGGCAGCTGACATCTTTAGATAGCCTGATCCACATCTCCATACTCCTGGTCCATCTTTCCTGCGCTTGCTGTGGTGTTTCACATCTCGTTTCCTTCTTCCTCTGCCTTATTGTGGCATTTCATGCTCTTTTCCTGCTGACTCTAGTTTTGGTGTCTAGCTTATGGGAAAAAAAACCCAACAATCAAAAAACCACCATCAAAAGGTTCAATTCCTGTTCATCCCTCCTCTGGAAGGGACCTCTGCCTGGTGAGGACCTCTTCAGTCAACACGCTGCACCCTCTTTTTTGCAAGCATTCATGATTTCCACCAAGCACATCCCTTTTGATCTCAAAGAGCTGGGCAAAACCCAGCTCCTGCTGATACGAAGGTGGAACCAGATATTCTTCCTTAGCTGTTTTGTTCCTAGGTGGATAATGAACCTTAATCCCTTTGCTGGGCAAGGTGAGCTCTGGCTTTGTCCAGGAGCATCGTCCTGCCTCCTTCTCATGGAACAAGAGCCGAGGAGAGATGGGCTTCGCCCAGCCTCAAGCTCTGCAGCGAGGAGTCTACCTCCAGGCTTCCTTGAGCAGGATGGGGCTGTCCGACCCTGCTCAGATGAAGTCTGCTTGGAGAGCTCGGTCCATCCAGGTTCAGCAGTTAATGTATAATGGCTTTATAACATCCAGGCAACTCCCGATTCTTGGAGTCTTGGATGTCTGGGTAAAACCTCATCACGAGTAACTTTGCCCCAGTCCCAGTGGGATCAGTGTGAAACACAGGAGGGCGGCAGCGGTGAATCGCGGATGATCGAAGAAAGCTTTTGAACAACCAGCAGAACCACCACTGAGGGGTTTTGGGGAGAAAATAGCCCAAATCTGCACTGCAGATCTGGCTTGCCTGCTGTGTGAGTGGGGCAGTGGTTTTTCTCCTGACAACTCTTTCCCTCGCAGGATCGGGCTGTCCCCAGCGGTACCGAACTGCTCTCTGGGCCAGCTGTCTCGGAAACCTCCTCCTCGGAGTGGCGGTGTTAGCGATGGGACTTTGGCGTGAGTAGCTCTGTGTGCTGGCACGGGGACAGCCGAAGGACAGTCCAAAGCAGGGAGGGGGTCCCTGCACTGGGGGTGCTTGTGTAGGCAGCAAATCTGCTTTTTTATGATCTGCATTGGCTGCTGCACCTCAGTGCAAGGTGTGGGGAAGTGGGTTTTGGTCAGAATTTCTTAGCGCTGATAGGTGGAGGAGACTTGGCTATTTTGGTAGTCAATGAGGGGAAACCACTGGAAACTTCTCAGCTGTGGTAGAGTTACAATTTGACACCCTGTGGCTGAGCTCAGGGTGATGCAGAGCTCTGCTGAAATTAGTCTTGTGCCTGGGGTGATGTTGCTGGTGGTATCTCACGCCGCCCTGACCCACAGCACCCCCAGACCATGCCAAGCAGGTGGGAGACTGATGGATCTTGGTGAGGAGATCTGATGGATCTTGTGCTGCAGGTGAATTTGAACTCTGGGGATGGATCTGCCAGGGTTTTGGCACAGGGGTATGGAGGAAGGAGCAGAGGGATCAGGCTCGAGCTTCCCTGAGCACCGTGCCCTCCATGGGGCCAAGACATGGAAAACGCGGCTGATGCTTTCAGGATGTGGGAGCAATTTTGGGCGCAAGCTGCGAGCCGAGGCACGGTGGCTTTGTAGGGATCTGCTGTCCCTGTTGCAGGGTGGATCTGGGGCCCAGTCCCCCTCCCCTGCTCCATCCTTCCCTTGCAGTTTCAGTTTTCCACCAGCAGTTGGGGAACTCAGGAAGCCACAGAAACGTGAGCGGGAACGTAGGAGATGGCAACACCACCCTGGAGAAAGGCTGCTTGGAGCTGAGGAAAAGTCTCTGCTTGTCACAGTTGCAAGGTAACTGCCCTGGCCGTCAGGTTTCCCAGCAACTTTGAGCACCCCCAGACTGGAGAACCAAGCGAAGTTGAGGGCGTCCCCGTGTTCCTGGGGAGCAAACAGGACTTAAACACTTGTCCTTTTTGGATGGGCAGGGGACAAGGTGGCTTCTTGATGGCTGAACATGGCCCTGACTGTCTTTCAGAGGGTGAGGGGTGCAAGCTCTGCCCCACGGGCTGGATGCTGCACGGGAGCAAGTGTTACTGGGTTACCGACATGATCAAGTCGTGGAGCAAGAGCCAGGACGACTGCAGGAATCGGGGGGCCGAGCTGGTGATGCCGGGGGACCAGGAAGAGCTGGTAAAGGGACCGATGGCATCGGGGCCGTGGGACGGGTCCCAGGGCTGCACCCGAGGGGCCGGTGGCACCTGAAGAAGGGTTCAGGGCTCGCCCAGAAATCTGGGCTCAGCACCCAGCCCTGTGCCTGAGCATCCAGGGCGCCTTTGCCAGCGTCAGAGGGTGGGGGACATCGGTGGGGCTCGTTCCTGGGACGGGGGCTGTGCGGGGACGGGCTGGAGCGGGTTTGGGGATGGCACGCTGGCATCACCGCCTGCCCTCTGCCCCGCTCCAGGCTTTCCTAAACAAAATCCTGCAGAAACCCAAACGCTACTTCTGGATCGGCCTCTCCATCCCCTCCGCCGGGAAGGGCTGGACCTGGCTGAACGGCTCCCGCCTGGACCAGAGCCGGTGAGTGAGTGTTTTGGGGAGGGATGGGTGTTGGGGTGGGCACCTCCACCGTCACCCGAGGGACCCTGGTGCTGTGACGTGGGCTCCCTCCTGCACCCGCAGGTTCCCGTTGAGCCCCTGGGATGAAGGCAGAAGGTGCGGGGTGCTGAGGGGGGACAGGATCATCTCCGAAAACTGCAGCTCGGGATTGCAGGGGATCTGCCAGAAAGAAGCCACCCAGCTCTGAGCCGGGGGGGCCACAAGCTGGTCTGTGGCCGGGAGAGACGCTCGGGGACGGGCCACGATCAGGCCCTCGGTGGGGGAATACGGGAGCTGTTGTGCAACGACCAGATTAATAATGCGCAAATTAATAATGACATTAGCTGGGCTCTGTTGTGTGGTGTTTTCAAGCAAGTTTGTTAACGGGGGAGGCTGGAAAGTGCATCCTTCTGTACCAGATAAACTTCCCGCCCTTGTGCCCGTCCCTTTCTGCCCACCAGCACTTACCCCTGGACCTGCCTCACCCTTCCAGGGCTCCAGGGCACACACCAGGGCCCCCCTCCGACCCCCTGGGGAGGTGCCTTTGGGATTTCTACCCGTGCCAGCGTCCCCTTCAATCTTCCTCCTGGACCGTCCTCATCCTCAGGTTGTGCTTTCACCCCAGGCACAGCACAAGTAACCCAGGAGGTGGCCCGTACCCGGAAGGGACTGACAGACGGCAGAGGAGAGGGATGCTTGTGGCAGCATTGCAAAGGCAGAGAGGAAGTGCAGCGGTGAGAGCGTTAGGGTTAAAAAGGAAAAAAAGAGGGCAGGGGATTAAAAAAAGCAACCCCAAACTAAACCCCTAGCAAGCGAGCTCGCCACAAGGCAGTACTCGGTCCAGAATCCAAGGAGGGCAAACAGCCGGACCCTACTGAGCTGAGCGGAGGTGGGGACAGGGGACACGGGGACGGGTGCAAGTCTAAGCCACGGCTGCCACATGGTGGTGATGGCGGAAGAGCCGAGAGCCTTTCCCTACAGCGTAACCTCCAAAACCAGGGTTTCCCCAGCTCAGAGCAAGCGTGGAAGCTCGGTGGGACTGCCCCGTGGCATTGCGCCGCCTCCCGTCCTCGCTGCGTGAACACAGCTGTCTGAACTGGGACGCGTGAGGATGGATGGACTGGGAGCACTGGGAAGGGGCCATTTGCGGCAGCCCTGACGCCCGCCCTTCCGCGTCGCTGTGCCATCGCTGCCTTCGCAGGGGATGCGGTGAGGATTCTTCACCCACCATGAAGCACAAGCCGGGGTGAAAGCTTCACGGAAAGGGGGTGGGAGAGCGTCATGCGGTGGGAGGTTTGGGCTGGACCTGGGTGAAGTGAGTTTGGACTTGAGCTTAATTCTCGATTCCAGAGATCGCTGTGCTCAATCCAAGCGAGAGGGGAATTCTCGAGCGGGGAAACCGTACAATGACTTGCTGAAACTGTTAGTGCTGCTCGAGCTCATGCCTTTACCTGGCCTCATCTCCTAGTGTGGTGTATTACAGCATGGAAAAAACAAACGAGCTTTCCAGGTCGCTAACGATCACGCTAGCTGTAAAGATGGAGCAGAGAAACCGCTCTTGATGCTGATCATATCTAAGCAATGGCTTCATGACTCGCTCCTGCTGTACCCCAAAAGAATCCAACCTGGGGGCGTCTTGTAAACACCAGCGGGTATAAACGTGCAGTCCCCTCGTTAACACGTACTAACTCACAGCAGGCGCTGCGGCGGGATTTTACTGCGGATGTCGGCCCGCAAAGCCAGCCGTGTGCCGGGCTGCGTGTCCAGCAGCGGGTCGAGGGGGGGATTCTGCCCCTCTGCTCCGCTCTGGGGAGACCCCCCCGCAGTGCCGCGTCCAGCTCGGGGGTCCCCAGGACAAGCTGCTCTCCCCCTGGAGCGGGTGCTGCTGCAGGAGCCCCAGAGCAGCTGGAAGCAGCCGTGGGCGTTGGGGACGAACCCGACCGGGACGGAGAGTGAACAAACCTCGCCGTGTCCCCGCTGAGAGGGGTCACGCGGCGGAAGTTTTCCTTAGCAAAGGAGCAGATCGAGACGCAGCCCTGCGCTTCGTATTGGCTGTCTCTCCCGCCACTCTCTCCTACCTGAGCGCTGATTGGTCGGAGCAGTGGGCGGAGCTGTTCTCGTTTCTCTCTGTGCCACTCGGTGTTTGGAGCTGGCTGAGGCGGCGGCGGCGGCGGCAGAGGTAGGGGAGAAAGAGAGAGCGAGAGAACGAGAGAGCGGGGAGCAGCCGTGGTGAGGGGAGCTTGGCGGGCTCTTCGTCCCCTCGGCGCTCCCCGTGTCCGCCATTTCCCAGAGCGGCTGTCTCTGGTCCCCTGCTGTCCCCTCAGGGCCGTGGGTCGGAAGGAGCCTGTTCCCCCGCAGCTGCGGCTGGGTTTCATTTCTCTCTAGGACAGGAGGGGCGCTGCGGAGCCTGGCCCGGCCCTGCCTGGCCCTGCGGCTGCCCAAGAGGCCCAGCCCGTACCCCCGTAGGGGTACCCAGAGTTGTACGGTGTTTGTGTCAACGCCCCCCGCCCAGTTCCCCCAACCCCTTTTCTGTGGGAGTTGGTGGTTTCCTCCCCCCGAGGCCCTTTTGGGGAGCAGCTGCTCGTGGTTCTCCCGGCAGGGAGCTGGCCCCTTGTCATGAACAAAACCAGCAACAACGTCGGTGGTTTTTGAAAGGCTGCAGGCGCTGCCAGGGCAGGGGCTGCTTTGTACAACGTGCGCAAGCAGCTCTGGGGGGAACAGTCCCGTCCCCTTGTGCCAGCTGAGCCCGTTTTGCAGCTTTCTGTGCCAGCAGCTGGCAGTTTGCAGGCGTTGGCATTTGTGGTGGAGCGGGGGGGGGCTGAGGGGTGGGCAGGGGGGTGCCCCCAGCCAGCGAGTGCCTTGCGGCCGGTGTGGGCAGGGTGCTGGGCAGGGTGCTGGCTCTGCCGGGGACCGAGGGTCGGTCCCTGAGCTCGGTGATGCTGCGTGCTGGGGACAGGCTGCAGTGTCAGGGGGGAGCAGGGACAGGGCAGGACTGTGCTGGTGTTTCAAACCAAGTGCTGACAGCTGTCAGGCCACAGAATTAAGCGTCCCTGATCTGCTGCATCAGTGCCATGTGCTCTGCAACTTCCCAACAGGACAACAACAGCTGTGGTGGTAAAGCTGCATCCCAGCCTGCCTCGAAACAGCCTTTGCCACGGTATTATGTCCTGGGAGCAAGACACTGCTTGTTGCGAGCAAGGTGATACCACATCTCGGTTTCCCTTGGGACAAAGGGAGGGGAACAGAATCTGCCCCAATGATGAGGATGTGGAGAACCCTGGGTCCCCAGGATGAAGGGGCATCCCCCACCCAGAGGTGCCTGGGCATAGAGGCAAAAGGACACACAGAAGAGCTCTGGGTGAGTGCAGGGCCACCGCTGTGGGCTGTAGGGAGGGCACAATGTCTCGGTGGTGGTGTCACCCCAGGAGGCCTGGGGCTGGCAAGTGTGAGGCTTCTTCCAGCTGTCTGGGAAAGGCCTGGTCTTGTGCTCAGTTCCCATCGGGTGGTCTGTAGCAGCCCCCCCCCCCACACACACACATCTCCATCTGTCTGGCAGCTCTCCTGCTGCAGGCTGTCCCCTGGGGTTCCCTCCTGCGTTCCCTGGGCAGCTCGTGTTGGGGACGGCAGGGATGCGAGGGCCGTGCCTGCTCTGGGACAGCGCCGTCCTCACTGCGAGTGGCTTTTTCCTCCTGCAGGCAGGTGCTGCGCTCTCCCTCCAGCGTATGGCCTGGTGGTGGCTGTGCTCGTGGCTGTGCTCGTGGCTGTGATCCTGGCTTTGGCCATTGCTCTTGCTGTACAGTCGGGTAAGGGAGGAGCGGCTGCCTCCGTCCTGCCCCTGGGCACAGAACCGTGTGCCTGCTCCCTCTCGTTCCCTGGCAGCAAATTGGGGATCCCTGTGGGGGGAGCCCGGGGCTGCCTCCTTCCCTGCCCCACGCAGCTGTGTCCCCTGCTCCCTGTGGAGGGGAATCCTCTGACCTTCTTCCCTTCTCCTCTTCCCTCCACAGCAGGCAGACGTGAAGGTCATCTAGCTCCGGTGCTGGGTTGTCCTGACAACTGGGTTGGGTACCGCGACGTCTGCTACTACCTCTCGACGGAGGAGGGGAGCTGGGTGTGGAGCCAGGAGCGGTGCTCCTCACACGGGGCCTCGCTGGCTGTGCTCCAGAGGGAGTGGGAAATGGTGAGTGGGGGGCTGTTGTGGCTGCAGGGTGGGGGTGTGAAGGAAGGGGGGTTCCTGGGTTGGGTGCAGACCCTGGGTGTGGAGCCCGGGGCTGGTGAGCTCGTTCAGAAGCGCTGGAGTCTGTTGGAGCAGCCGTTGGGAGGGAGCTGCTGCCATCCCAGGGGCAGTGGTGGTGGTGGTGGTGCAGGCTGGGGCTGCCTGCCAGGCTGGCAGGGACCTGCGTGGGGCCGGGACAGTGAGTGGCGTGGGGCCAGCAGCAGCTCCTGAGTGTTGGCTTCTCTCTTTCCTACCCAGGAGTTTCTCTCGCGCCTCAAAGGCAAAGATGATTTCTGGCTTGGGCTGCGGAGACAGGGCGAACGCCTGGAGTGGGTGGATGGCAGCAGCTTCACCCAGACGTGAGTCCCGTGTGTAGACGGTCCTGCAGTGGGACGGGCAGGGGCTGGTGGGACGTGTCTGCTGGGACTGTCCCTTGCAGGCAGCCCTTGTCCCCTCCCGGTGCCTGCAAGGGACAAACATTATCCCAGCGGTACCAGCGGTGTCATTGCTTCCTGTTGCAGGATCCTGGTGCGGGGCCAAGGAGCGTGTCTGTATTTGAATGACAATGCTTTAGTGAGTACAAGCTGCTCACAGCAACGGCCATATATGTGCAGCAAGCACTATGCTCAGAGGTGACAGAGAGAGGACCTTCTCCGTGCTGAGCACTCACAGCTTCACCTCGTCCGCCAGCGCAGGCAGGGACTGGCCAGGTGGGGAGGCAAGCACAGAGCCCCGACGTGAGCAGGGGTGTGCGAGGGCCGCTGAGGGAGGTTTCAGTCCAGGCAGCCCTTTTGGGGCTGGCACCTTTGGCCTGGGAGCAGGGGCTCGACGTTTACAGTTTGGAGGCTGGACACTGGTTGGCAGTGAGAGGGCGTAGGGATGTTCTTGCCTCAGCTGCTGGTTCGGGGTGCTCCTGGTCTCGGTAACAACTCGCTGCCAGGTCTCAGGGAGCTGAACCTGCAGGAAGAGGAGACATCGTGGAAGCTGACGTGTGCCTGGCTGGGCTGGGACCTCAAGCACGGAACAAGTGGTTTTTCTCCTTGTGTGACCACCCCAGAACTCTTTCTTCTCGTGCGATTCAGTCACACCCGCTTTTGTGCGGTAGGGACAGAGCTCGAGCAGCTGCTGCCAGAGGAGATGGGCGCAGAGCTCTGCGGAGTTCCCTGGCACAGAGCTGGGCGGCTCTGGTGTGTCAGCTGTGCTGTTACTCCTATTTTAGTACTCTGCTGTGCATTAAACCATTGTAAATTCCCAGGAGTGTCCCTTCTATTCCCGAAGGCACCTGTTGAAGGCAGCCCTGTCCCTTCCCCTCCTCGCCCCTGGGTGCAATTTCCATCCTGGCTTTTGGAGCAGCGCTGGCTCTGCCCGATGCCCAGGCGAGTCCTGGGGCTGCCCCCGGGCTGTGCTCTGCTGAAAGGCACCCTCCCTGCCCGTCCCACCTTGCTTTCCTGCCTACGGGGTCTCTCAGGGCCCCCCAAATCCTGCCCCCCCTGGAGCAGGTGCTGCTGCAGGAGCCCCAGCAGCAGCTGGAAGCAGCTGTGGGCGTTGGGGACCCAGTTTGGGGTTCAGATGGCAGCGAGGATGGGTGAGGAGTGCTGTTTGTTGGGGCACTGCCACCTCGGGTTCCTTTGGCTCGCCCTTTCTGAGCTGGGGAACCCTGTTTGTGGAGGTTTCTGCCATGGGGACAGGCTCTTCTCTCCCTCCCCCTGGTTTCTTCCTAATTCCTTTCTTGTTTTTTTCTCCTTTACCTAACTTAGCTCTCGCACCGCTACGCTTCCTCTCCGCCTTTGCCTCTGTCAAGGATGACAGTGCAGCTAGAAGAGCCATAATCCCCCGCGTTAGAGCAGGCGCAGGCTGTGGTGAGTGAGGAGTGGGAAATGCAGGAGCACATCCCCATTTTTGAGGTGCCTTTTTTTTTTTCCCCCCACTGGGGCAAGGTCACTCAGGCTTTTTGGCTGCAGCGCCTCTAGAATTACCTCGGTGGATGATGCGGCAGCCATCACAGGCTGCCCTTCTCATCGCCACATTTCCGTTTTCATGCTGTTAACCCCAGCCACCCCCTTTCTCATAAGGGACAGGGCAAAATTTACCTGATAGGGCCTCAGAGCTCTTCAAAGGAAGGAAAAAGGGCTCTGAGCAATGTTTGTTTGCAGCATGATGGGGGTGGCTGTGGAAATAGGGTCTGCACTGAGCTGCTTTGAGCATGGTGATGGCTGGTGTGGGCAGCTCTCACCTGGCTGCTTTTGCAGCAATGCTTGCACATTGGTTTAGCTCACATTTCCCCCACCTGACTCTATTTTTCTTTTTTTTTCCTCCCCCCACACACCACAGGGCTCCTGCCAGCATGGCCTGCAGTTCAACCTGCACTGGAGGCAGTGGGTTAAACTGGTCCCTTTAGAGCAGCCAGCATAGCTGAACATCCCCCTTCCCTGAGCTCCTTCCTGCTGCTGTTGCTGTCACAAAGAGGAACCCTGCTCAGCAGTGTGCTGGGGTGGCTGTTCCTAGCTGCAAAATTTAAAAAAAAAAAAAAAAAAAAAAACAAAAAACCAGGTTAACGAGGCTCACATTGCAAGTCTGGAGTGGTTTTGCTCTCTAGAGAAACCCCTTTCTCCTAGATGGGAATAAATACCTGATGTTTGGATGGGTCAGTAGGTCCAGAAGCATCTGCCTGCTCTTCTGGCAGGCTGGCTCTTGCCTCGCTGGGGTTGGAAGATCCTTTTCTGGGGTTTTTCAGCCCGCGTGCAGAAAGAGATGAGCAGGTCTGCCAAACCAACCACTAAATGTCACCCGGTGCCTTTGTAGCTCTGTTTTCTATAACTTTGGGGTTGTGTTTCCTTTCCCACCTTTCCTGCCCTCCAATTAGTTTAGTCGCATCCCGGTTTCCAAAGGGACAATCTGAGTGTCTCTTGGAAGTGACTTCTTGAAGAGAAGGAGTGAAGGAAGACCAAATAGATTTCTTGAGTTGTTTGGAACATTTTCCGTCCTTTCCCCTCAAAGGGCTCATTTCTAACCCTTTGTGTCCAAAGAGACTCCCAGGCTTTTTGGCACTTGCTTGCTCCACAGAGCAGAGAAACAGTGGTGTGCTCCAAACCTGGGCTGAAAAAACACTGGGCTTACAGAGAAATTGGTAACAGGGAGCAGGTGGCGATGCTGGAATAGGTTTGGGTGGGGAGTGGCAGTGACCAAGGCTGGAAAACACCTTCCAAGTGCCTGAAGGGAGGAGGTAAGGGTGGAAAGGACCTGGTTTTGTTTTATTTGCTAAGAATCACAACTCTGACGATCCTACTAGGAATATTCTGGGAGATCGCAGAGTTAAAAGTGTCTTGTTTGGGAGACTTTAGTACCTTAGAAGAATATGGCTCAGCTTTGAGTAGAAAAGGCTTCTTGCTACTATCAGATGTTTCTTCCCTTGATGTGAGCTCATTTTCCCTGGCTTAATTCAGCAGAAGCTACGTCAAGTTTCACTTTTGGGCTGGCCGGCACGTCGAACGCTCTATTTTGCAATCTTACTCTGCATGCCGAGCGTTCGGAGGCTCGCGCTTCTCCTCGCAGACCTCTCACTTGGACAGGAGCTTGCAAAGCTGAGCTGGAGGAGTGAAAAACCTCAGAGAAATCAGATTTACTGACTGCTGGGTTGCCACCGTTCGAGCGAGGTGGTCCTCTCACCTCTCCTGCTATGGCTGGGGAAATTATTTATGCTGACCTGGATGTTGGTCCCGCAAAACGCTGCAGGGAACAGCATTCACTTCCTCAGCCCGACAGTAAGTGCATCGTGGGTTTTGGGGAGTTGTTTTCCTTGTTTTTTGGGGCTGGGGTTGTGTTGGGAGACTCCCACCCTCCGGGTGGTGCAGGGAGGGGAAGGGCCCGTGGCTGCGGTGCTGTGCTAAGGGATCTCCTCCGCTGGTTGGGATCCCTTTGGTACTTTTGTCTTGAAAGGGCTGGAGGGTTTCTTTGAACCAGGGTCACCGTTTCAGTGTGAGCCCGGGACCTGTGATGCTTAAGGGCAGCTGACATCTTTAGATAGCCTGATCCACATCTCCATACTCCTGGTCCATCTTTCCTGCGCTTGCTGTGGTGTTTCACATCTCGTTTCCTTCTTCCTCTGCCTTATTGTGGCATTTCATGCTCTTTTCCTGCTGACTCTAGTTTTGGTGTCTAGCTTATGGGAAAAAAAACCCAACAATCAAAAAACCACCATCAAAAGGTTCAATTCCTGTTCATCCCTCCTCTGGAAGGGACCTCTGCCTGGTGAGGACCTCTTCAGTCAACACGCTGCACCCTCTTTTTTGCAAGCATTCATGATTTCCACCAAGCACATCCCTTTTGATCTCAAAGAGCTGGGCAAAAACCCAGCTCCTGCTGATACGAAGGTGGAACCAGATATCTTCCTTAGCTGTTTTGTTCCTAGGTGGATAATGAACCTTAATCCCTTTGCTGGGCAAGGTGAGCTCTGGCTTTGTCCAGGAGCATCGTCCTGCCTCCTTCTCATGGAACAAGAGCCGAGGAGAGATGGGCTTCGCCCAGCCTCAAGCTCTGCAGCGAGGAGTCTACCTCCAGGCTTCCTTGAGCAGGATGGGGCTGTCCGACCCTGCTCAGATGAAGTCTGCTTGGAGAGCTCGGTCCATCCAGGTTCAGCAGTTAATGTATAATGCTTTATAACATCCAGGCAACTCCCGATTCTTGGAGTCTTGGATGTCTGGGTAAAACCTCATCACGAGTAACTTTGCCCCAGTCCCAGTGGGATCAGTGTGAAACACAGGAGGGCGGCAGCGGTGAATCGCGGATGATCGAAGAAAGCTTTTGAACAACCAGCAGAACCACCACTGAGGGGTTTTGGGGAGAAAATAGCCCAAATCTGCACTGCAGATCTGGCTTGCCTGCTGTGTGAGTGGGGCAGTGGTTTTTCTCCTGACAACTCTTTCCCTCGCAGGATCGGGCTGTCCCCAGCGGTACCGAACTGCTCTCTGGGCCAGCTGTCTCGGAAACCTCCTCCTCGGAGTGGCGGTGTTAGCGATGGGACGTTGGCGTGAGTAGCTCTGTGTGCTGGCACGGGGACAGCCGAAGGACAGTCCAAAGCAGGGAGGGGGGTCCTGCACTGGGGGTGCTTGTGTAGGCAGCAAATCTGCTTTTTTATGATCTGCATTGGCTGCTGCACCTCAGTGCAAGGTGTGGGGAAGTGGGTTTTGGTCAGAATTTCTTAGCGCTGATAGGTGGAGGAGACTTGGCTATTTTGGTAGTCAATGAGGGGAAACCACTGGAAACTTCTCAGCTGTGGTAGAGTTACAATTTGACACCCTGTGGCTGAGCTCAGGGTGATGCAGAGCTCTGCTGAAATTAGTCTTGTGCCTGGGGTGATGTTGCTGGTGGTATCTCACGCCGCCCTGACCCACAGCACCCCAGACCATGCCAAGCAGGTGGGAGACTGATGGATCTTGGTGAGGAGATCTGATGGATCTTGTGCTGCAGGTGAATTTGAACTTGGGGATGGATCTGCCAGGGTTTTGGCACAGGGGTATGGAGGAAGGAGCAGAGGGATCAGGCTCGAGCTTCCCTGAGCACCGTGCCCTCCATGGGGCCAAGACATGGAAAACGCGGCTGATGCTTTCAGGATGTGGGAGCAATTTTGGGCGCAAGCTGCGAGCCGAGGCACGGTGGCTTTGTAGGGATCTGCTGTCCCTGTTGCAGGGTGGATCTGGGGCCCAGTCCCCCTCCCCTGCTCCATCCTTCCCTTGCAGTTTCAGTTTTCCACCAGCAGTTGGGGAACTCAGGAAGCCACAGAAACGTGAGCGGGAACGTAGGAGATGGCAACACCACCCTGGAGAAAGGCTGCTTGGAGCTGAGGAAAAGTCTCTGCTTGTCACAGTTGCAAGGTAACTGCCCTGGCCGTCAGGTTTCCCAGCAACTTTGAGCACCCCCAGACTGGAGAACCAAGCGAAGTTGAGGGCGTCCCCGTGTTCTGGGGAGCAAACAGGACTTAAACACTTGTCCTTTTTGGATGGGCAGGGGACAAGGTGGCTTCTTGATGGCTGAACATGGCCCTGACTGTCTTTCAGAGGGTGAGGGGTGCAAGCTCTGCCCCACGGGCTGGATGCTGCACGGGAGCAAGTGTTACTGGGTTACCGACATGATCAAGTCGTGGAGCAAGAGCCAGGACGACTGCAGGAATCGGGGGGCCGAGCTGGTGATGCCGGGGGACCAGGAAGAGCTGGTAAAGGGACCGATGGCATCGGGGCCGTGGGACGGGTCCCAGGGCTGCACCCGAGGGGCCGGTGGCACCTGAAGAAGGGTTCAGGGCTCGCCCAGAAATCTGGGCTCAGCACCCAGCCCTGTGCCTGAGCATCCAGGGCGCCTTTGCCAGCGTCAGAGGGTGGGGGACATCGGTGGGGCTCGTTCCTGGGACGGGGGCTGTGCGGGGACGGGCTGGAGGGGTTTGGGGATGGCACGCTGGCATCACCGCCTGCCCTCTGCCCCGCTCCAGGCTTTCCTAAACAAAATCCTGCAGAAACCCAAACGCTACTTCTGGATCGGCCTCTCCATCCCCTCCGCGGGAAGGGCTGGACCTGGCTGAACGGCTCCCGCCTGGACCAGAGCCGGTGAGTGAGTGTTTTGGGGAGGATGGGTGTTGGGTTGTGGGCACCTCCACCGTCACCCGAGGGACCCTGGTGCTGTGACGTGGGCTCCTCCTGCACCCGCAGGTTCCCGTTGAGCCCCTGGGATGAAGGCAGAAGGTGCCGGGGTGCTGAGGGGGGACAGGATCGTTCCGAAAACTGCACCTTAGATTCGGAGTGGATCTGCCAGAAAGAGCCACCCAGCTCTGAGCCGGGGGGGCCACAAGCTGGTCTGTGGCCGGGAGAGGACGCTCGGGGACGGGCCACGATCAGGCCTCGGTGGGGGAATACGGGAGCTGTTGTGCAACGACCAGATTAATAATGGCAAATTAATAATGACATTAGCTGGGCTTGTTGTGTGTGGTGTTTTCAAGCAAGTTTGTTAACGGGGGAGGCTGGAAAGTGCATCCTTCTGTACCAGATAAACTTCCCGCCCTTGTGCCCGTCCCTTTCTGCCCACCAGCACTTACCCCTGGACCTGCCTCACCCTTCCAGGGCTCCAGGGCACACACCAGGGCCCCCCTCCGACCCCTGGGGAGGTGCCTTTGGGATTTCTACCGTGCCAGCGTCCCTTCAATCTTCCTCCTGGACCGTCCTCATCCTCAGGTTGTGCTTTCACCCAGGCACAGCACAAGTAACCCAGGAGGTGGCCCGTACCCGGAAGGACTGACAGACGGCAGAGGAGAGGGATGCTTGTGGCAGCATTGCAAAGGCAGAGAGGAAGTGCAGCGGTGAGAGCGTTGGGTTAAAAAGGAAAAAAAGAGGGCAGGGGATTTAAAAAAGCAAACCCCAAACTAAACCCCTAGCAAGCGAGCTCGCCACAAGGCAGTACTCGGTCCAGAATCCAAGGAGGGCAAACAGCCGGACCCTACTGAGCTGAGCGGAGGTGGGGACAGGGGACACGGGGACGGGTGCAAGTCTAAGCCACGGCTGCCACATGGTGGTGATGGCGGAAGAGCCGAGAGCCTTTCCCTACAGCGTAACCTCCAAAACCAGGGTTTCCCCAGCTCAGAGCAAGCGTGGAAGCTCGGTGGGACTGCCCCGTGGCATTGCGCCGCCTCCCGTCCTCGCTGCGTGAACACAGCTGTCTGAACTGGGACGCGTGAGGATGGATGGACTGGGAGCACTGGGAAGGGGCCATTTGCGGCAGCCTGACGCCCGCCCTTCCGCGTCGCTGTGCCATCGCTGCCTTCGCAGGGGATGCGGTGAGGATTCTTCACCACCATGAAGCACAAGCCGGGGTGAAAGCTTCACGGAAAGGGGGTGGGAGAGCGTCATGCGGTGGGAGGTTTGGGCTGGACCTGGGTGAAGTGAGTTTGGACTTGAGCTTAATCTCGATTCCAGAGATCGCTGTGCTCAATCCAAGCGAGAGGGGAATTCTTGAGCGGGGAAAACCGTACAATGACTTGCTGAAACTGTTAGTGCTGCTCGAAGCTCATGCCTTTACCTGGCCTCATCTCTAGTGTGGTGTATTACAGCATGGAAAAAACAAACGAGCTTTCCAGGTCGCTAACGATCACGCTAGCTGTAAAGATGGAGCAGAGAAACCGCTCTTTTGATGCTGATCATATCTAAGCAATGGCTTCATGACTCGCTCCGCTGTACCCCAAAAGAATCCAACCTGGGGGCGTCTTGTAAACACCAGCGGTATAAACGTGCAGTCCCCTCGTTAACACGTACTAACTCACAGCAGGCGCTGCGGCGGGATTTTACTGCGGATGTCGGCCCGCAAAGCCAGCCGTGTGCCGGGCTGCGTGTCCAGCAGCGGGTCGAGGGGGGGATTCTGCCCTCTGCTCCGCTCTGGGGACCCCCCCGCAGTGCCGCGTCCAGCTCGGGGGTCCCCAGGACAAGTGCTCTCCCCCTGGAGGGTGCTGCTGCAGGAGCCCAGAGCAGCTGGAAAGCAGCCGTGGGCGTTGGGGACGAAACCGACGGGACGGAGAGTGAACAAACCTCGCCGTGTCCCCGCTGAGAGGGGTCACGCGGCGGAAGTTTTCCTTAGCAAAGGAGCAGATCGAGACGCAGCCCTGCGCTTCGTATTGGCTGTCTCTCCCGCCACTCTCTCCTACCTGAGCGCTGATTGGTCGGAGCAGTGGGCGGAGCTGTTCTCGTTTCTCTCTGTGCCCACTCGGTGTTTGGAGCTGGCTGAGGCGGCGGCAGC
>NW_026561638.1:0-60375 GCF_028858705.1 Grus americana
TTTTAACTAGTGTCTGAACTTTTTTATTGCCAAAGATGCCTTAGCTTTTGAATAATTATCTCACATTGGCTTTTAAAAAAATGTTAAAATAACTTATGTAGTCTTAGTTGAACTTTGTTATTAAGAAATTCATACTTGTCTTGGCATATTATATATGTAAAGGCAAATTTAGGGGTCAGCAGCTAGATGTTTGAAACTAAGTAGTCAAAATCATCAAATAATGAACATTTATCTGCCTCCATCTCCTCCATCATTTTATTAGCACAGCATGCTTCTCATTTCTTTTGGTAATACATTTTATCTTACCTGGTACTTCCTACTCCTTTTTCATTATTTTGTGGATAATTTTGTCAGAAGTAAGTGCATTGTAGGCAATCATTAGAGATCAGTGGAGGTTTTCTCTAGAGAGAAAGAGGAAGTTGATGAGCTGCTTTAGTTTCTGGAGAGGCCCAGGAAGGTGAGTCCTGTCAGTTTGAATTGTCCTGGAAGGAACTGAGACTTGGTTTTTTTCTCATAGTCTGACAACTGGCAAAATCAAAAAGAGTACAGAATTTGTGACCTTTTTTTTTTTTTTTTTTTTTTTTAGAACTTACTGATGAACAGAAAGAGTTTCAAGCTACTGCTCGTAAATTTGCTGTGGAGGAGATTATTCCCGTTGCTGCGCAATATGACAAAACTGGAGAGGTAAATCTACCATTCAGTAAGGGAAAAAATAGATTTTTATCTGAACCTGCGTAAAATTAAAAATGTTAACTGTGATGAGTCAGAACATGATTCTTTTCTCCCTGTGTATTTCAGTATCCTCTTCCGCTCATAAAACGAGCTTGGGAACTTGGTCTTATAAATTCACACATACCAGAAAGCTGTGGTAAGTAAACATTCTTTTAAATCTGTAAAATATAACAAAGAAAAGGCCTTAGATGAGATTTATATGTGTACCTATCAATTCTATATAAAATGAACAGTTCGTACTTGAAAACTCTAAATTTAATCAGTAGGCAGGTTGACACATAGAAGTGTTACTAGGGGTGGATGTAATCAGGCAACAAATTAGAGGGATCATGATTTAGCAATTTATGACCAGATTTTCTACCATGATTACAACTGCCTAATGTTCCCCTGGTACACTGTGTCAGTTGATGAGGCAGAGAAATTAAAAGGTCATATTTTGATCTAGTCTCTGACACAGGCTGGAGCAATTTAAGAGTTTATTACAGGACAGTTTTCCAGTTTAGATGATGTGTAGTATAGCAGTGCTTTGACAATGCTTAGGTATATGACTAACCATGGAAAAAAAAATGTTAAATTTTACATTTTCTTTTTTGCATTTATATTACCTGAAAAAGAACTTGGGCAAATGTGCATAGAAGACTCTATTTTTTTAAAGACTCATCAGAGTGTATATCTTGTATCAAAAATTTAATTAACAAGGTTAGGGAACAGAGAGACAAAAGGAGCAATTGTGAGGATCACATTTATTCAGCCACAGAATCTAGGGAACTCAAGGCTGAAATAGCTGGACTATTGCGATGTGCAGTCACTTGGTTATTAAATTAAAACTTACAAGTGACAAATTTAACACCATTCCTTTACAAGGTCTCTAAGGGAGAGCTGTGACAATACATAACAGTAAGCCTGATATACTATGTAAATTAAGAGCAAGTAAGATGAAGTACAGATAGAGTGGACACACATAAACACGATGTGCTAGAGAAGGGTTTTCATAAAATGAAGTCATGGCACAAAAAATAATTGGAGTTCTCTGAAGTAGCTAATAAGTGTGTGAACAGTGGTTGGTTGGTATAAAATGCTTGAACTTTCAAAATGGATTTGAAAAACCATCAGGTTTCATAGTGGAAAAATCAGCAGCACAGTCTTGCTGGTGCTTGTGCTATTTGGGATATCTATAAATAATCTGGCAAAGGTTGTCAATAGTGAGGTCATAGAGTTTACTGATACACTAAGTTATTCAGTATAGAAAAGATGAGGCTGGTGTGAAGAGCTGTAGGAGAAGGTCGTGAAACTGGGTGACTGTTAATATGTTAATATGGCAGATGAAATTCAAAATAGGAAAAATGATGCACACATGAAAGGAAAGAAGCAATCCAAACTTCCCAGATAAAATGGTGTCTTCTGAGCAAGTTACTACCTCTGGGGAAAAAAGAGATTTTGGGGGTTCTAATATATAGTTTTGTGAAGAAGTCAACATGATGCCTAGAAGTGGTCAAAACCATAACTTTAAGGTCAGAAATTAAGAAGGGAATGACCAAAAAAGCAGAGCCATTATTAAGCTGCTGCTTGAATCCAGACTGCACTTGCCTCTTTAATTCATTATGCAGTGAATGATCCTTCCATCTCAAAAGGGTGTTGTGGAAATCAAGGAGATTCCTAAAAAGATGACAAAGATGATAAAAGATAAAGAACAGCTTCTGCATGAGAAGCACCTAAAACTCCAGTGTCCTGGAGTGCGTGAAAAGGGATTCATAGCTCACTGTCCCCTTCACTACAACTGGAAGGCATCACATGAAGTCAGCAGACAGCAGGTTCAGAATAAATGAAATGACATGGTTCTACACTCAGTGCGTAGTTCATTTGTGAAACTCATTGCCCCGGATGATATCGATGCTAAAATTGTACGTAGGTTAAAAAAGAAACTGGGAAAATTCACAGAAGAAATGTCTGTCAAGGTTAGCTAACAAAGATACCAAAGATACTTTTGGCTGAGGAAGTCACTTGAAAGGTGGGGAAAATATTTTGAGGAAGTATTGCTGCATTGTTAGTGTATTTTTATGTGCTTCTCAAAGTGTTGGCTTCTGTCAGAAACACGTTACTGGGTTGGTTTTCTGACTGATATGAACACTTCTTTTTTATTCATAAGTGCTATGATAGGTTAGGAGCCCTTGTGGCCCTTTCTCTGCTTCCTAAGAACTTTTAAGGAAATTCTCAGATAGAAAGTAGTCGAAAGATTCTAGTGGTACGTTCTCGCTATTTTGTGCAGCTTGTTCCACATAAAGCGCACAATCACCCTGGACCTGAGAAATGTCATTTCTAAGTCATCGGTTACTAATCTGACAAAACTTTATTTAGAAGCTTGCATGGCAACGTCTAATCAAACACAGTGCACAATCAAATGTATGTGGGCGAATATGTTTTTGATACTTAATTTTTTGTAAATCACTACATGTTCCGCTTTAACCTCATTTTAGTCATTGAAATATTTCAACTGTAGGTGGTCTCGGCCTTGGCAGTTTTGAAGCATGCCTTATTACGGAAGAGTTAGCTTACGGATGTACGGGGGTTCAAACTGCCATTGAGGCAAACTCCCTAGGGGTAAGTTCTGTCATTTTTTACCTACTTTAAACTAGAATCTGTGCCCTTTAAAAAGACAGGTTAATGGTCTAAATATTTTCTTTCAGCAAATGCCAGTTATCATTGCAGGAAATGAACAGCAGCAGAAAAAATACTTGGGAAATGACAGAGGAACCAATGATGTGTGTAAGTATAACTTAGGAACATTGTAGAATGTTCCTAAATCATATTAATCAGTTCTGGTTTTTTGTTTAAAATACTGATATATACTCACAACTTAGCCTGTTTTGGTTTTTAGATAAACAGTGGCATTTACTGAAAGTCAAGGAATATTGAATTAGATGTATTCAATAAGCAAACAGAAGATAGCGCCTGGAAACCCATCCTGTGTCACTGAAAAATTAATACCTTTTAATTCACTTTCAAGAGGTGTAGGAGCTTAAGAAAAATGCAAGGTTTATATGAACACAGACACAACTCAGATGAGTGTTAAACTGCATTGACGAACCTTAAATATTATCTAAGCAGTACCTCTTACATAGAAAGAAGTAAAGATTCATGTGCAGTGCATTACAATTTGAACAACTAAGTGTCATAAAATGAAGAGCACGGTTACCATAAAATGTTACACTGCTCTTATTTTCAGATTTTAAAGATCCTCAGCTTTCATATCAGTTTGTGAAGCATAAGGAGGTGATGACTTGCTAAAAGTTACAGAATGGTGCTGTTTATCATTAAAAGACAGTTTTAAGTATTATTATGGATTTAGGAGGAAAATTAACCCTACGTGTTTAGATATTTGCTCAGACAGTTGTTGGGGGGTTTTTATGTAATATTTTGGGGGTTTCCATGCAGTTCACTTAAAACTTTTAAAGATCAGTTTGATGCACATAATTCTGCAATAATTTGTGGTTGCTTAAAAATAGAACTTTTATTCCTCAAGATTTTGCATTTCTGTTACATTTTAGGCTTACTGTGTAACAGAGCCTGGAGCAGGCTCTGATGTGGCTGGTATAAAAACAAAGGCTGAAAAGAAAGGAGATGAATATGTTATTAATGGTCAGAAGATGTGGATCACAAATGGTGGGAAAGCAAACTGGTGTGTTGACTTTTGACTCACACTACACTTTCTGTTATTCTGTTTTATACTGACACGTGTGTGTGTGCGCGCGTCCGTCCGTCCCCACGTTAGATACTTGTTTCTTTGAAGATCTGTTACACATCTGAATGTTCATGATGTTTCACCACACTGCACTACACTGTAATTGGTGACCACTTTATCAGGACAAGGCAGAAAGCAGTCTCAGTAACTGAGCGATGGCATGATGACTCCATTCAAGAATGCCTCTCAAATTTTGCTGCTATCAAACAAAATTTAATTCTGCTTTCTCTTCAGGGAAGGTCAGCAACAGTAAGAGTTAACTTGCAAAGTCCTCAAGAGGCTCATGTTTCAAGGGACCTTGCTTTGTGGGTTTGGTGACCAAGATGAGTTGCTTCTGATTCTGCTAGAAACATCTCTCACTTTTAGTGAAGACAGAAAAATTTCAGGATTGTGGTATTACATTTTATTTTCTTAAGGGAAGACATTTTCCAAGTGTCAAAAAAAATCCAGATTTTGCTGTGGTGTCTGTGGAACGTGCTTTACAATATAGACCTCTTTCATCATGTCTCACATATCATGCTCATCCCCAACACATAAATTCTTTTTAATTCAAAGGAAAAACTTTATACATTTATGTATAAAGTTGAATTTTCTCATTATTTATTTCCTTGTTCAAGGCAGAACCATCAAATATAATCCGCCAGCTACCTTTTGATGTTACTGAACACCATAAATGTGATTTACAATTGTTTATTTTCTAACAGAAAAAACTTGTTTACAGCTTATATTTAGAAGAATAAAATTAAGATATCTGATATCAAGAGGGTAACATAACATTTTGCATGCAATACTGTATTTCCTAAGCAATCATTTTTATGTGTGTGCTGGGAACACGTTTCTTTTGTCCCATTCGTGAAGCTGATTGTAATATTAAGACCCATAATACATGGAAAAGGTGGAGAACCTTTGCATGTTGATCTGAAGTAATTTTATTAAGTCTTGACTGCACTGACACTTCCTCTCCCTCACTCCCTCTCAGTGTATTTTTGGAAGGCCCAAGAAAAAAGGATTGTTAACTTATTGATAGTTTTATTATATGGTACAAACACACAAATATTTAACACTTTAGCTAGAAAAGCATGTGATTGTTAATTGTGAGGATAAACGGACTCCCCTCTTTGTTTTACACTAGGTATTTTTTGCTAGCTCGTACCGATCCAGATCCAAAAGCTCCTGCAAGCAAAGCCTTTACTGGATTCATTGTGGAAGCAAATAGCCCTGGAATCCAAATTGGAAGAAAGGTGAACAGTGTATCCCTCATCTGACAAGCCAGGAATTATTATTCGCTTCCAAACCAATAATGCAACAAATTGCCATTAAAGAAAAAAGACTGTTCAGCAACAGAACGTTTTCATGGCCTCGTGTACAATGATCTTTTAATTTTCACAGCATACAGAAACTATTAATGACATGTACTTAATAATTTTAGTAATTCAGATCAGGAATTATTCAGAATGGTATAAATTAATATCACGTTGTACAGCTGCAAAAGAATCTTTGAGAAGTGCCAATTAATGTGAAGTAGCATGCCTTGCAAGTGTAAGAAGCAAGGTGGACAACTTTAACCATAAACACACAGCATGCATTAATTTTAGCTACCCCTGCTCAGGGAATAGGCCTTGGAGACACTGGTGCTAGTTCTCTTTTGGGGTAAAAAAAAATTGAAAGAAAGAAAACAAAACAAAGTACTATTTTTAGTAGCAGGCGAAATTGGACATTGAACATTAGGAAAGGAATCGGAAAACTTGAAAATCTCATTTATTTTTTTGTTTGTTTGTAGTACAGCTGTACTTCTGCCTGCATTTTAGGTTCTTTACTTTTTCCTCTACCATCTCAAAGACAAATGAGTGATTACAGCTACAGAATTAATTCCACATATGGAGAAAGTAAACTGCCCAGCTTTGACAAATTAAGGGCGTGCTAGTCTGTAAATGCAAAACTAGTATTTGTTGCGTATATGGTGATTTTTAGATAAAACTGAAGTGTTTGAGCCGGGGGGGCTTTCTTTATGCTTTGATGCTTGGAGTAAAGAATGAAAATGTGTTGTACCTTGGAAGAATCCAATTTAGTTGCACCTCTGTAAACTTCCCTTTTCAGGAAATGAATATGGGTCAGCGCTGCTCTGATACAAGAGGTATTGTCTTTGAAGATGTGAGAGTTCCAAAAGAAAATGTACTAATAGCTGAGGGAGCTGGCTTTAAAATAGCAATGGGAGCTTTTGATAAGACCAGACCACCTGTAAGTATCAGAAATAAGTTACTTAAATCAGAAATTCCTATTTTATTTTTTTTCATTCTGTGCTATATTTAATTCAGGTAGCAGCTGGTGCTGTTGGGTTAGCAAAAAGAGCACTCGATGAAGCTACTAAATATGCTTTGGAGAGAAAAACCTTTGGGAAACCAATCGTTGAAGTAAGTTAAATATATAAAAATAAACGTATCAAAAAGCTATGTTTTCATACCAGATGCACTACTAGTGAATTTTCAAGGTTGTTCCTTGATATTTAGGATGTGTGTTTTATTATATCTCTGCCACTGCCTGGGTTTTCAAGTATATAGGTCAGTACTAAGTAAATCTAGCTATGCAGTAACTCCTGGATTCTTCAATAACTTATTGATGAAAACGGTAAAATCACAAAGAAAACTCCGCCCAAAGCCCTGAAACTCATGTACTGCCAGGACATACTTAAGTTCTTCAATTCCAATAAACAGGGATTTTCAGGGAAGGAAAAAATCTCCCTGAGGTACGTGAAACAAGACTCACGGTATTAATACTAGTAGAATACGCTGCCAATCACACTGGTTACCGTGCTTAAAGAAATATCAATAAACATCACACTAAATACAGATCTCATAAAAAGTAAAGCAAAACTTCATAATTCAATACTTAATCCCTGTGACTAAGTGGATTTTAGAATTAAAAACTCAAAAGTCTAATTCAACATACAGTTATGAAAGCCTGATTCAAATTCTGTAGAACGCCTAAAGTACAATTTCCTGAGTGTGTTGAATTCAGAAATTAAGAAATTAAGGCAACTACACTCTTCTTGGATGTTACAGAATTTTAAGCAGGCAGTGTTAACCTAGTTTATTTCATCACTTACAGCACCAAGCGGTGTCTTTCATGCTTGCTGAAATGGCAATGAAAGTGGAACTTGCTAGGATGGCTTACCAGAGAGCTGCGTGGGAAGTCGATGCTGGTCGCAGGAATACCTACTATGCTTCCATTGCGAAGGCATTCGCTGGTGATGTTGCAAACCAAGTAGCTACGGATGCAGTGCAGATTTTTGGTGGAAATGGATTTAATACTGAATATCCTGTAGAAAAATTAATGAGAGATGCTAAAATCTACCAGGTAAGTAAAAGAGAGAATGTGATCTTTATATTAATGCATACCTTTTATATAAAAGAACCTAATGGCTACTTATTTGAAATCATGATATACGCACATAAAAAAAGTTTTGAGGATGAGAGCAGTATTTCTTCTATTTAAAGAAAGGGCATTCAAATCAGGCAAATTCTTGCATACAAAACTCTTTCTTTGTATTAAATCAACAACTTAACCTACACAAGAGAAATAAATTTAGTGGTGTGATTTTGTTTTTCTGAAGTGGTAACTCTTTGAATTCTTGGACCCTTCATTTTGAAGCTTTTGAACTCAGAAAAACCCACTGTAGAAAACACTGATCAAAATACTAATGCTTGCTTTGGTGATGGAAATCCTCTGACCCTCTGTTTGTACCCTGGACTGGTGCCTGCCTCCATCTTCATGTTCCCCTCAGCCTGGTATGCAGTGTAAAGAACAGTTGTTGCTAATTACATCCTTTTACTTGTCATATCCAAAGTGGGTATACAGAACAAACAATTGGTAATGACTACATTTTATGTGCTTCCCACCTTCCTCTTAGTTTAGTCTAGAAGAGAACACTAAAGCAGCTGCTTCCTCTCTCCTCATAAGCCATGGTGGCAGTTTTTTTAGGTTGGTTTTCCTTTTTGTTTTCCAGTCTCTTCATCACTTCTCGCTGTGCTCTAAACCTTCTGTTTGAAACTTTGGTATCATAAGCTCGGCAGATTACTTCAGTTGAGGTCACCACCACTGAGTATTATGGATTAGTTATCTTGCATATGTTGCATTAACAGAAGCATGGCACAGCCTGAAATGATTAGCCTTTAAAAAAACCCCACCACAACAAAACATGCTCATATTTACTCATGTTTAGCCCATAGTCACCCATAATCCCCAGATCTTTTTCTGCAGTATTATTATTACCAAGAAATTATTCCATGTCATAACTCTTCTCTTAGCTATACTATGCTAGTTCTTTCTTCAGTAAGAATGATTTCATTACATTCAGGAAAACCAGTAATTTTTTATCTTTTCACCTCTTTCTGACATTAATAATGACTAGACAAAACACATCAAAATCAATGATATCAAGAAGTGCATGTGGACAATGATCTGTAATGTTAGTTATACTAACAGATACCATTCTTAAGATTCTAGATAGTTGAAATTTCTCTTACCTTTAATTTTAAAGTCAGGTGTATTCTCACTAGCCAAGAATTTTTTTCTTAAGGATAGAAAACTGTGGTTTTGGAATCTAAAGGTTCTTAGTACTAATTGCACTCCTGCAAGTGAGGAAACAAATGAGTAATTGAACTTTCTTATGATTGGGCTTTTTTCCTGTCAGGTTCCATATGTTTCTAGAGAAGAAGGGTGGGAGGGTTAGAAGTTTATTTGAAAGTTGAGACTGATTTTACAGGATCCCAGTTATTTAGATTTTCCATTACACTGATCTATCACGAATGAATGCCTAGGTAGACTTTTTTTTTCTTTATTGTTCAAATTAATCAGATTTAGTAATACACTTTTGGTGTTTTTCTGCTCCCCTTCATATCCAAAAGAATACAGGAAAGGCCTTTCTCTTTACAATTATTTTATCCATGTCTCTTGATTATACTTCACTATATTACTGCCCAATTCCAGATGGTATATGTTTTTGGCCGCCTTTCATGCACAGAAACTTTGTTTTCCACCTGTTCTTTTCTTCCACATATTTGATACTTCTCATTATGACACAATTCTGCTACTGGGTTTACTGGTAACATTCTTACATGTCCATGCTTTGCTCTGGGTTTGTGTCTGGCTACAAATCTAGGCTAATAGGATAGAAATTCTAGCTTAGTTTCTCAAATTCAGAAAACTTCTTTTCTTCAATTGTCAATGATTCTTGAAACCACCCCATTGGCTTAGAAACCAAAACCATTCTCGTGCTTACTTAAGAAGATTGTGGGTTTTGATGTCTTTACACTTGAGTTTCGTTTCTGTCTTCATCAGCAAGTAATTCAGTGCAGCAGATGGGAGGAGGGGCTGCGGAGGCCCCTGCATCTACTGTACGCAGTTTGGGTGGGCTAGGTTCACAGCAGGCCTGTCTGGACTGAACATCCCCACTGCACGTCCAGCTGTGGGCTTGGACCATTATGTCTTCGTTAGGGTTTGGAGGGTACTGGGTGTATGCAGAGGGGAGAGCTTCCAGTTCAGTTTACTCCAGAGGGCACCTAGTATTGACAAAGCAAAATCTGCTTGATGATCTGGATCCAGATGGGGCAAGCAGCATCAGTCAGAGAGTTCACTTTGAGGATGAACCATTTCCTCTGAACCAAAAACTGAATGTGACCACAGGTTATACCATCTTTATTTTTGTAAAGCTTTGTAAGGTTCTTGGGAAGATTATCCCTATTTTATGACTACAGAGAAGTGAATTTTCATGCCTTTGAGCAATTTGCCAAAGTAAGTTTTGACAGAACTGGGAGCTGAAACACTTCAACCCCTAAGCTAGGCTGCCCTCAAGTGACGTTGCACTGTACCCATGTGGCCTTCTTTATGCATTAGACCTACATATGTGTTTTGTTGTGTATCTCTGTGTGGTGGTTTACCCTTGGCTGGAAGCCAAGTGTCCACCAAGCCACTCTATCACTCCCCTCCTCAGCAAGGCAGGGAGGAGAGAAACTAAGATGGAAAACCAACCCCAAACTCGTGGGTCAAGATAAAGGCAGTTTAATGTAGCTAAAGCAAAAAGCCGCGCGCAGAAGCAAAGCAAAAAGCAAAAGATTATTCTCTACTTCCCATCAGCAGGCGATGTCCAGCCACTTCCTGGGAAGTAGGGCTTCAGTAAGCGTACCCCTTACTGCGGAAGACAAACATTGTAAATGGAATATCCCTTTGGTCAGTTTGGGTCAGCTGTCCTGGCTGTGTCCCCTCCCAAGATCTTGCCTACCCCCAGCCTGCTGCTGGGCAGGGGGGGAAAGAAATGTTGGAGAGACGGCCTTGATGTGTGCTGGCACTGCTCAGTCGTAGCCAAAACACTGGTGTGTTATCAACACTTTGCTAGCTACGAATACACAGCACAGCACCATGAGGGCTGCTGTGGGGAGACTTAACTCCATCTCAGCCAGACCCAATACAATCTGACTTTGCCAGCAAGCCAAAAAAAACCAGAGGGAAGATGCAGACTGTTTCTAGAGGAAAATGCAAGAATACATAGTTTAAAAAAAAAATAAAATACTGTGTTCAAGAGAGAAAGAGTTAAGGAGCAGTGGGAATAACTGGATAACTGCATGAAAGGGTACACTTGCTACAGCCTTGAAAGGCTAGTCAAAGAAAATACGACACTTTCAGCACAGGTCACTTCTTCCCCTCAACCCACTGTTTTATAACCTTCTTTGTAAAACCTAAAATATGTATTTTCTCCCCCATTTTCCCCATCCTTCCTCACTCTTAATTTCATGAGAACCTTACTGAGTTTTGATAAAAGCATCTGAGAGAACAAGCCTGTCTCTCAGTATCTCGTATAAGGATTTATTGCATTTAGCCCACTGTAGTTACTCGAGTTGCACTAGAATTTTTTTCAGTTTTTTCTTTCTACACATCCTAATCCACACTAGATAAGTGCTGTGAAGGTTTACAAGCGTAGAAAGACCTGCTAAAATGTTTTAAAAAATTATCAGTTAACATTATTGCAATTCTTCTTTTCAGATTTATGAGGGAACTGCTCAGATTCAAAGGATGATCATAGCTCGTGAACATGTTGGCAAATATAAGGCTTAAGGATATGTATCAAGCATATCTGGCTGCTGCTGTAGTGTTCTGTGCTCTCATAGAAGAGGATTTTCAGTGTGTTTCTCAATTAGAAAGACGTGGAAAAAACTCTTTTCCTTCAAATCTTTTTACTGTGTACATGATTAAGCACTATTCTGTACTCCCCATCCATTCTCTCACTTCATTCTTTCTGACTAACAAACTTGGTGTTTTCTAAACATTTCTGAATTCCAAAGTGATAGTTTGGCATCTTTCCCCACTCAATCTCTTTCACTGAAACCTTTGACTTTTGGTGGGAGAAAAATTTAAAATTTATATGATCAAAAAAGTGAATAAAACTCAGATATTTGTGTGTGTGTCTGTGAAGGCATTCAGCATGTAACAACAAATTGGATTTTAGGTGTTTCTGTATTGGTTATAGTGACACATTTGCACCCACTGTTTTAGCACTGGAGTTGGGTGGATATCAAATTAATAAATCTCAGGGAAATTTAAATAAGCTGTTCCGCTTCCTCAGCAATACCATTTTGCAGCACATGGTTTTTAGGTCACCACTTGCTAAAATAAATATGATAACACTGGCCTTTAGAAAACTTGCAACTTTTAAAAAAATGGAAAGTGAATACGTGCTGACTTCTGGACCTGTCAAAAACATACATTCTCTTAAATTACTACACAGGTGTTATTTTTCAAACGGTGGCTGCATTACTGATTGCACATTATCTCTATTTTATATGCATCCATGAGTCAGTATGAACAAAAACTAGTTTTTGTTTTCATTGGCCTTCTTTTCAGTGACTTCACCATCTTATTCACCTGAATTCAACAAAGACAGAAATTGTCATTCAATGTATTCATCTCTGTGCCTCAAAGAAACCTGTAATGTTTATGAAGAAAATACTTGTTTTCTTGTACCTTAAGTAAGACTTCTTCTTTATGGGTGAATGTTAAGTACAGCACTTGAGTAATACAGCTGAAATATGTGTTTCCATCACAGTGGGGAAAAAATAAATACGATAATTCAATTTTAAACATTTCCATTTTAACTGATCCCATGTGAAAGAACCTGTAGGAAACTGCCTTATTTTGAATTATAACAAATACAATAAGGGGCAACAAATGAGAACCTCGCAACACTATGTTTTTTCACTGTAAAATTAGAGGATCAAAATACTATTTCTGACAGGCATTGCTGCATTCTAATAAAAAAATACAAGTTTATAAGCAGAGAGGTGTGGTTCTTTTGTTCACTTTGCTTGTCACATCATTTAAATTGTAGCTCAGGGAAGTTGTCCAGTGTCTGAAGTATGTTACAGCCATACTGCAGTTCTCACTACACTACAGCCCACCGCAGCTGAACAGCCCTTGCAGCTCAGCAGCACTGAGGCCTGTGTTGCTGTTGTCTGCAAGAGTGTCTTGAGATGCTATCCAGCAGTAACACACTATCATCAGCTTCAGAGAGCATGGCGCCCTTTCACCGCTTACTCCCTAAGCAAGTAAACCTTCAATTAGGGTGATTCAAGTGAAAGTGTGTGGTTTTTCCACTAAGAATGTCTTACAGCATCACGTTTATTTCAAATCTAGTCTAAACCTTTCCATCAGTACATACACTTGACTACATTTGCAGCAAGAACAGCTGAGAAGGAAGAATTTCTGTGAGATTTTTTTTTTTTAATTGGGATAGGCCCTTCAGTGCTGGCAGAACATACCTTTCCCAGTACGTTTCCCAATCGCTCGGCACTGGTGAGGCTGCACCTGGAGTGCTGTGTCCAGTGCTGGGATCCCCATATCCAAGGCATGGACATCCTGGAGAGAGTCCAGGGGCAGGCCACGATGATGATGAATGGTCTGGAGCATGAGGCTGAGAGAGGTGGGACTGTCCAGCCTGTTGAAGGCTCAGGGGGATCTTATCAATGTGCATGAACACCTGGTGGGATGGAAGGAAGGGGAGGGAGCCAGGCACTCCTCAGTAGTGCCCACTGGCAGGGCAATGGGCACAAATGAAAACACATAAAATCCCACCTGAATACAAGAAAACAAACTTTTTTTTTTTTATTGTGAGGGTGTGTAAAAAAACTCGCACAGGTTGCCCAGATAGGTTGTGGAGTCTCCATCCTTGTAGACAGTCAAAACCCAACTAGACGTGGCCCTGCTGGAGCAGGGGGAGTTGACTAGATGATCTCCAGTGGTTCCTTCCCACCTGAACCCTTCTGTGAATTCACTTCAGGTACTCACCAAAACACCCTTGCTTCACCACAATCCCTCTGAACATAGTGCTGGATGGTGCGAATCCTGTCACCAGGTATGAAGTTTCCATTGCTTAATAAAGTGCTTAACAGCTGTGAACCACCATCATATTTACCTGTGGGAAGATCAATAACATGACATGCTAGACAAGTATTTGCTGTATTAAAAAAAACAAACCCAAACCCTCCAACACCCCCCATCAAAACTCCTCAAAAAACCCAACACCCCCATAACCCCTAAACCCCTCCCCCATACCCTCCAAAATATCGGGGGGGGGGGGGAAGACTTACTGTCAATTGCTCTATGCCAGCCAGCATTATACATATTTTTTTTATTGTATAGTCTTCAAATGGTGTTCCCGCCCGACACGGCTAGCGGCTGCCAGAGTCCAGCGTTGGCAATTCACAGCGCGCTCAGAGGAATCGGTTTTAAAGAGGGAGGAAAGGAGTTTATTTCCGCAGGGAAGAGCAGCTGCCCTCCCCCGCCCCGGGGCAGAGCACCGGGAACGACCTCTCCTCAGAGCCGCGCCGGTCGCCATGGACACCCCGCTTCCGGGCGGGACCTTCCCACCGCGGGGCGAACGCCTGACCGCCGCGTCCTGCCCGCCCCAGGCGCCGCCGCCTCAGTCCGCCAGCGCGGGTCAGGCGAACGGCGAGGCAGCTACAGCGGGGTCCTGCCGGGAGACCCATCTAGCTCCGCCCCGCGGCGGGACGCTCTTTCCGGCGCGGGCGGCGGCGGGGGCGGGTGCTGCTGCCGCATGGTGGGGGAAGGGCCCAGCTCGGGGCCGGTGCCTCGGCAGCTGGGGGCGGCGCGGGGGCTGCGGGCCCGGTCGCTCCAGATATAGCGGTGTGACGGACGCGACAGTGCGGCTGAGCTGGCCTAGGTCGAGGCTGGCGGCGGTGGGGGGATCGCGGGTCCCTGGGCGGGTTACGGTCTCCCGACGGTCGGGGCGGCCGCGGGGAGATGGTGGCTCACCTCAGCCTCGCTGGGCGCATCCCTTCGCGCACTTCCCTGGGCGGAGGGGGGGGCGGTCAGCCGGGCCGGGAAGGAAATGTGCCCCAGGGTCAGGACGGGCGGAGAAAGCTCCGAGTCCGAACGGGCAGTGACGGCTGCTGAGCTCCCCTAATGAACCCCGGGCACGGCAACCCCCACGGCTGACGCCAAAACTGACGTTTTGATGGTGTTTTTCACAGGTGACACCGCGGAAGGAGGCGATAAGAAACCCTGATGCCCCGAGCACGTTGCCATACTGGCGGCGTGTTTCTCCAGAAACTTCGCCTGGGACAAAGAAGGGTGACCGAGTGAGTGGCTTTTTCAGGTACTTATACGGCCCAATAGCTATTACTGTATATTATAAAATGCAATCACTTAGTAATTAAACATAAGTTTTTAGCTTTAATTATTATAATATATAATTACATACTTGCATAATGTTTATATAAACGATATAGTTATGCAGGATGTATCAATTATACCTGCATAATGTGTCTATGCTTTAGTGTCCTGTACAAAAGAAAAGAAGGGTTGTAGTAGCCAGTTCTTGTGTTGTCTTCCTCAAATTGCTTTTTTCCTGTAATAACTTGAAATGCTCGGAAGACGGGTCTAAGTTTTCTTTATTTATTTGGCCTGTA
The DNA here is from genome assembly GCF_028858705.1 of Grus americana. Classification (NCBI taxonomy): domain Eukaryota; kingdom Metazoa; phylum Chordata; class Aves; order Gruiformes; family Gruidae; genus Grus; species Grus americana. The sequence continues at coordinate 15,448 of NW_026561638.1, forward strand.
CTCTTATCCTGAAGAGGGGGAAAAGAAAAGAAAAAAGGGACGCCAAACCAAGAAGAGAACGTTGCCTGAATCTTATTTTTTCACCAAGGCTATCTCCACCTGTTCTGTCTTTGATTTTCCTTCTCACGCAAACGGCGGTGAAAAACAATACGGAGAAAAAGGCTCCAGTGCTTGCCAACAGCGGCTTGGTTGTTCGCGTGATGTATCTCTCGTCCCATCTCGAGGAAGAAATCTGTTAGCGGTGTTACAAATGAAGTAGCATCCTGCTTTGGGCAGAAACTGTGCTGCATTTGAAAGCCTTGGGTAGGGCAGGCGGAGGTTGCCTTCTTGGGTCAGTGATGAGTGTTGGCATGTATTACCTGATGTAAAGCTGATGTCTGTCACCACTTTAGCTCTAGAATTATTCTGAGACCCAGGCAACTCCAGTTTCTTTCCACTGTATTTCTGAGCATTTCCCCCAGTATTTCTGAGGGTCCGCGGCTCTCCAGGGCAGTTCCCAACTACACGGCTGTCTGCAGGTTACGCTGGTTGAGGTTTTTTGGATGTATATCTGACTGCACAGCAGCTGAAAAGGAGTTGTTCGCTTTGATGCGCAGTCAACACACGGATGGCTGGAGTTGTAACGCGTGCTTTGTCAGTGAGCGAGGAAACTATCCGCGGGCTGGAAAAGGCAGCAGTGCCGAGGAACTGTGTGGTTAATCGCTCTTGTTGTTCAGCGTGAAACCTGGGCTTGAGTGTTTTGTCGCCTGTTGTCGAGGATGACTTGAATGTATTTTTCCTTGTCATTGAAGAGTATTTATTTCATTCCCTCCTCCCTGCGTTGTAGGAGTAAGAGCTCCAAGGTTCTCCCGGTGCGGTGCAACGCGACGCTGCGAAAGGATGCGATAAGAAACCCTGATGCCCCGAGCACGTTGCCGTACGGGCCGCGTGTTTCTCCCGGAGTTTCGCCCGGGACACGGAAAGGTGACCGAGTGAGTAAGGCCTTACGAAAGCACCGCCGTGCTTTTATTAAGAGCGACAACCCTCAGTGCCTTGTGGAGAGGTGGGGTTGGTTTGGTGCGTGCTCCCCAGCTGCTCCTCTCTTGCCCAGCAGTCCCCCGTGACGTGCAAAGGGGAGCCGCTCTGTTCGTTCCCCTGGGTCGGTGATGGGTGTTGGCATGTATTAGCTGAGCATAAACCTGAAGACTATCAGCTTAGCTCTAGAATTACTCTGAGACCTGGGAAGCGAACTTCTTGTTGCCCCTTTATCGGCAAGGAGGGTGCAGCTGTATTTGCACGTGGCTCCCGTGACGGGAGAACGTGCCGAATCTGGGCGCAGCACTGCTGCTTGGTTGCTCGGGTCGATCCCCACGGCAGCTAGCAGCACGGGTTTTATCGGCGTGGGTTACCAGACATCGCCCCCAACAGCAACTGGATTCCAGTTCCAGGAGGTGGAAAATGTCAATAACTGCTTGTGTCTGGAGGGGGGGGGTGGGGAAAGCTGCAGTTACTTTTCGTGTCCCCGAAAGAGGGGGAGGCACTGTTGCCTGTGCTGCTTGTTGCTGTGCTGAAAACATGCAGGTTGTAAGTACTGCATCAAGAAGGTGATGCTCGCGGGTGACGTAGGCAGACAAGAGGAGAGATGCATATGAGAATTCCCTTTGTAGTGCCACCTCAGGTCGTGGCAGCTTTGGCACTCGACAGTAAGTTTCAGGGAACGTTAGTCCCGTTACTTTTGAGACTGGTCGCGGTGGCGATGTGAGTGTTAGTTTGGCTGCTAAGATAATGCCCGATGATCTGAAGTGAACTGGCGCTTTACTAGTAGCATGCGTGCAACTTGACATTGAGCTTGATGCTCCTGGACTAGAAAATGGGGGGGAAGGAAACGTAGTGCTGTAAGGTACCTACCGGCACAGGCGCCCGTACGTACGCAGGCATACGTACAGGCACGCATGGTGCGTGTGATACATATGAGCGGTTAGTACGTGTTGAGTGGTTAAAGGGATGGAAAACATTTAACTGAGGCATTTTCCTTGCTCTGTTTCGATGCTGTGCTTACCCGATTCAGAAGTAAAAATCATGCCCTGCTTCGGGGCGCAGTCTGTCGGGAGTACTTGAGGACGAGCGGCGTTTCCTGGGGGCAGACAGCGAGGGATCCCGTGGGACGACGGCTGCACCGACTGACGGCAGACGGAATTCTGGCGTTCATCAGATCACGCCAGCGCACGTGGTGCGGTAAGTGCCGGCACAGGTCGTGATCCTCATCTTGTGTCGACCCCCAGGACGTCCGGGTAAATGTGACAGGGTCGCTGTGGGAACAACCGCTTGCAATTCATGATCTTGAGGACTGCAGACTTAGGAACTGGGTGCAGTTGGATATGGATGGCAAGAACGGTTTTGGTACCTTATTCAACAATAATCTGATGGGCCCAACTTTAGGATTCATCTCCTGAAGAGAATTGTCAGATTTGGGAACATTGTGCTTTCAATGTTCCTTTACTGGTGGCTTTTTGTCTGCGTTTTTTGTGAATTTTGTAGCAGTCTCCCCGAAACATTGCTTAGGTACAGGTCGTAGCGGGATCTTGTCGATAACTGCTTGTGGATTTCATGAATTCTCCTCAAGCGGGGGGGTATGTTGAGGAGAAAGATGTGCCTGGCCAGGGGAGGAGGAAAGGTTTGGATTTCATAGATACTTATACACAGAGATGTGTATGACAGTCGATATTATGCTATATAGTCACATACTTGTGTGGTGTCTATAGAAAGGATATAGTTATGCAGAACGTATGAATTATACGCGTGTAGCGTGTCTACGCTTTAGTGTCTTGTAGAAAAGAAGGGTTGTAGTAGCCAGTTCTTGTGTTGTCTTCCTCAAATTGCTTTTTTCCTGTAATAGCTTGAAATGCTCGGAAGACGGGTCTAAGTTTTCTTTATTTATTTGGCCTGTACTCTTATCCTGAAGAGGGGGAAAAGAAAAGAAAAAAGGGACGCCAAACCAAGAAGAGAACGTTGCCTGAATCTTATTTTTTCACCAAGGCTATCTCCACCTGTTCTGTCTTTGATTTTCCTTCTCACGCAAACGGCGGTGAAAAACAATACGGAGAAAAAGGCTCCAGTGCTTGCCAACAGCGGCTTGGTTGTTCGCGTGATGTATCTCTCGTCCCATCTCGAGGAAGAAATCTGTTAGCGGTGTTACAAATGAAGTAGCATCCTGCTTTGGGCAGAAACTGTGCTGCGTTTGAAAGCCTGGGTAGGGCAGGCGGAGGTTGCCTTCTTGGGTCAGTGATGAGTGTTGGCATGTATTACCTGATGTAAAGCTGATGTCTGTCACCACTTTAGCTCTAGAATTATTCTGAGACCCAGGCAACTCCAGTTTCTTTCCACTGTATTTCTGAGCATTTCCCCCAGTATTTCTGAGGGTCTGCGGCTCTGCAGCTCTCCAGGGCAGTTCCCAACTACACGGCTGTCTGCAGGTTACGCTGGTTGAGGTTTTTTGGATGTATATCTGACTGCACAGCAGCTGAAAAGGAGTTGTTCGCTTTGATGCGCAGTCAACACACGGATGGCTGGAGTTGTAACGCGCGCTTTGTCAGTGAGCGAGGAAACTATCCGCGGGCTGGAAAAGGCAGCAGTGCCGAGGAACTCTGTGGTTAATCGCTCTTGTTGTTCAGCGTGAAACCTGGGCTTGAGTGTTTTGTCGCCTGTTGTCGAGGATGACTTGAATGTATTTTTCCTTGTCATTGAAGAGTATTTATTTCATTCCCTCCTCCCTGCGTTGTAGGAGTAAGAGCCCCAAGGTTCTCCCGGTGCGGTGCAACGCGACGCTGCGAAAGGATGCGATAAGAAACCCTGATGCCCCGAGCACGTTGCCGTACGGGCCGCGTGTTTCTCCCGGAGTTTCGCCCGGGACACGGAAAGGTGACCGAGTGAGTAAGGCCTTACGAAAGCACCGCCGTGCTTTTATTAAGAGCGACAACCCTCAGTGCCTTGTGGAGAGGTGGGGTTGGTTTGGTGCGTGCTCCCCAGCTGCTCCTCTCTTGCCCAGCAGTCCCCCGTGACGTGCAAAGGGGAGCCGCTCTGTTCGTTCCCCTGGGTCGGTGATGGGTGTTGGCATGTATTAGCTGAGCATAAACCTGAAGACTATCAGCTTAGCTCTAGAATTACTCTGAGACCTGGGAAGCGAACTTCTTGTTGCCCCTTTATCGGCAAGGAGGGTGCAGCTGTATTTGCACGTGGCTCCCGTGACGGGAGAACGTGCCGAATCTGGGCGCAGCACTGCTGCTTGGTTGCTCGGGTCGATCCCCACGGCAGCTAGCAGCACGGGTTTTATCGGCGTGGGTTACCAGACATCGCCCCCAACAGCAACTGGATTCCAGTTCCAGGAGGTGGAAAATGTCAATAACTGCTTGTGTCTGGAGGGGGGGGTGGGGAAAGCTGCAGTTACTTTTCGTGTCCCCGAAAGAGGGGGAGGCACTGTTGCCTGTGCTGCTTGTTGCTGTGCTGAAAACATGCAGGTTGTAAGTACTGCATCAAGAAGGTGATGCTCGCGGGTGACGTAGGCAGACAAGAGGAGAGATGCATATGAGAATTCCCTTTGTAGTGCCACCTCAGGTCGTGGCAGCTTTGGCACTCGACAGTAAGTTTCAGGGAACGTTAGTCCCGTTACTTTTGAGACTGGTCGCGGTGGCGATGTGAGTGTTAGTTTGGCTGCTAAGATAATGCCCGATGATCTGAAGTGAACTGGCGCTTTACTAGTAGCATGCGTGCAACTTGACATTGAGCTTGATGCTCCTGGACTAGAAAATGGGGGGGAAGGAAACGTAGTGCTGTAAGGTACCTACCGGCACAGGCGCCCGTACGTACGCAGGCATACGTACAGGCACGCATGGTGCGTGTGATACATATGAGCGGTTAGTACGTGTTGAGTGGTTAAAGGGATGGAAAACATTTAACTGAGGCATTTTCCTTGCTCTGTTTCGATGCTGTGCTTACCCGATTCAGAAGTAAAAATCATGCCCTGCTTCGGGGCGCAGTCTGTCGGGAGTACTTGAGGACGAGCGGCGTTTCCTGGGGGCAGACAGCGAGGGATCCCGTGGGACGACGGCTGCACCGACTGACGGCAGACGGAATTCTGGCGTTCATCAGATCACGCCAGCGCACGTGGTGCGGTAAGTGCCGGCACAGGTCGTGATCCTCATCTTGTGTCGACCCCCAGGACGTCCGGGTAAATGTGACAGGGTCGCTGTGGGAACAACCGCTTGCAATTCATGATCTTGAGGACTGCAGACTTAGGAACTGGGTGCAGTTGGATATGGATGGCAAGAACGGTTTTGGTACCTTATTCAACAATAATCTGATGGGCCCAACTTTAGGATTCATCTCCTGAAGAGAATTGTCAGATTTGGGAACATTGTGCTTTCAATGTTCCTTTACTGGTGGCTTTTTGTCTGCGTTTTTTGTGAATTTTGTAGCAGTCTCCCCGAAACATTGCTTAGGTACAGGTCGTAGCGGGATCTTGTCGATAACTGCTTGTGGATTTCATGAATTCTCCTCAAGCGGGGGGGTATGTTGAGGAGAAAGATGTGCCTGGCCAGGGGAGGAGGAAAGGTTTGGATTTCATAGATACTTATACACAGAGATGTGTATGACAGTCGATATTATGCTATATAGTCACATACTTGTGTGGTGTCTATAGAAAGGATATAGTTATGCAGAACGTATGAATTATACACGTGTAGCGTGTCTACGCTTTAGTGTCTTGTAGAAAAGAAGGGTTGTAGTAGCCAGTTCTTGTGTTGTCTTCCTCAAATTGCTTTTTTCCTGTAATAGCTTGAAATGCTCGGAAGACGGGTCTAAGTTTTCTTTATTTATTTGGCCTGTACTCTTATCCTGAAGAGGGGGAAAAGAAAAGAAAAAAGGGACGCCAAACCAAGAAGAGAACGTTGCCTGAATCTTATTTTTTCACCAAGGCTATCTCCACCTGTTCTGTCTTTGATTTTCCTTCTCACGCAAACGGCGGTGAAAAACAATACGGAGAAAAAGGCTCCAGTGCTTGCCAACAGCGGCTTGGTTGTTCGCGTGATGTATCTCTCGTCCCATCTCGAGGAAGAAATCTGTTAGCGGTGTTACAAATGAAGTAGCATCCTGCTTTGGGCAGAAACTGTGCTGCGTTTGAAAGCCTGGGTAGGGCAGGCGGAGGTTGCCTTCTTGGGTCAGTGATGAGTGTTGGCATGTATTACCTGATGTAAAGCTGATGTCTGTCACCACTTTAGCTCTAGAATTATTCTGAGACCCAGGCAACTCCAGTTTCTTTCCACTGTATTTCTGAGCATTTCCCCCAGTATTTCTGAGGCTCTGCAGCTCTCCAGGGCAGTTCCCAACTACACGGCTGTCTGCAGGTTACGCTGGTTGAGGTTTTTTGGATGTATATCTGACTGCACAGCAGCTGAAAAGGAGTTGTTCGCTTTGATGCGCAGTCAACACACGGATGGCTGGAGTTGTAACGCGCGCTTTGTCAGTGAGCGAGGAAACTATCCGCGGGCTGGAAAAGGCAGCAGTGCCGAGGAACTCTGTGGTTAATCGCTCTTGTTGTTCAGCGTGAAACCTGGGCTTGAGTGTTTTGTCGCCTGTTGTCGAGGATGACTTGAATGTATTTTTCCTTGTCATTGAAGAGTATTTATTTCATTCCCTCCTCCCTGCGTTGTAGGAGTAAGAGCCCCAAGGTTCTCCCGGTGCGGTGCAACGCGACGCTGCGAAAGGATGCGATAAGAAACCCTGATGCCCCGAGCACGTTGCCGTACGGGCCGCGTGTTTCTCCCGGAGTTTCGCCCGGGACACGGAAAGGTGACCGAGTGAGTAAGGCCTTACGAAAGCACCGCCGTGCTTTTATTAAGAGCGACAACCCTCAGTGCCTTGTGGAGAGGTGGGGTTGGTTTGGTGCGTGCTCCCCAGCTGCTCCTCTCTTGCCCAGCAGTCCCCCGTGACGTGCAAAGGGGAGCCGCTCTGTTCGTTCCCCTGGGTCGGTGATGGGTGTTGGCATGTATTAGCTGAGCATAAACCTGAAGACTATCAGCTTAGCTCTAGAATTACTCTGAGACCTGGGAAGCGAACTTCTTGTTGCCCCTTTATCGGCAAGGAGGGTGCAGCTGTATTTGCACGTGGCTCCCGTGACGGGAGAACGTGCCGAATCTGGGCGCAGCACTGCTGCTTGGTTGCTCGGGTCGATCCCCACGGCAGCTAGCAGCACGGGTTTTATCGGCGTGGGTTACCAGACATCGCCCCCAACAGCAACTGGATTCCAGTTCCAGGAGGTGGAAAATGTCAATAACTGCTTGTGTCTGGAGGGGGGGGTGGGGAAAGCTGCAGTTACTTTTCGTGTCCCCGAAAGAGGGGGAGGCACTGTTGCCTGTGCTGCTTGTTGCTGTGCTGAAAACATGCAGGTTGTAAGTACTGCATCAAGAAGGTGATGCTCGCGGGTGACGTAGGCAGACAAGAGGAGAGATGCATATGAGAATTCCCTTTGTAGTGCCACCTCAGGTCGTGGCAGCTTTGGCACTCGACAGTAAGTTTCAGGGAACGTTAGTCCCGTTACTTTTGAGACTGGTCGCGGTGGCGATGTGAGTGTTAGTTTGGCTGCTAAGATAATGCCCGATGATCTGAAGTGAACTGGCGCTTTACTAGTAGCATGCGTGCAACTTGACATTGAGCTTGATGCTCCTGGACTAGAAAATGGGGGGGAAGGAAACGTAGTGCTGTAAGGTACCTACCGGCACAGGCGCCCGTACGTACGCAGGCATACGTACAGGCACGCATGGTGCGTGTGATACATATGAGCGGTTAGTACGTGTTGAGTGGTTAAAGGGATGGAAAACATTTAACTGAGGCATTTTCCTTGCTCTGTTTCGATGCTGTGCTTACCCGATTCAGAAGTAAAAATCATGCCCTGCTTCGGGGCGCAGTCTGTCGGGAGTACTTGAGGACGAGCGGCGTTTCCTGGGGGCAGACAGCGAGGGATCCCGTGGGACGACGGCTGCACCGACTGACGGCAGACGGAATTCTGGCGTTCATCAGATCACGCCAGCGCACGTGGTGCGGTAAGTGCCGGCACAGGTCGTGATCCTCATCTTGTGTCGACCCCCAGCACGTCCGGGTAAATGTGACAGGGTCGCTGTGGGAACAACCGCTTGCAATTCATGATCTTGAGGACTGCAGACTTAGGAACTGGGTGCAGTTGGATATGGATGGCAAGAACGGTTTTGGTACCTTATTCAACAATAATCTGATGGGCCCAACTTTAGGATTCATCTCCTGAAGAGAATTGTCAGATTTGGGAACATTGTGCTTTCAATGTTCCTTTACTGGTGGCTTTTTGTCTGCGTTTTTTGTGAATTTTGTAGCAGTCTCCCCGAAACATTGCTTAGGTACAGGTCGTAGCGGGATCTTGTCGATAACTGCTTGTGGATTTCATGAATTCTCCTCAAGCGGGGGGGTATGTTGAGGAGAAAGATGTGCCTGGCCAGGGGAGGAGGAAAGGTTTGGATTTCATAGATACTTATACACAGAGATGTGTATGACAGTCGATATTATGCTATATAGTCACATACTTGTGTGGTGTCTATAGAAAGGATATAGTTATGCAGAACGTATGAATTATACGCGTGTAGCGTGTCTACGCTTTAGTGTCTTGTAGAAAAGAAGGGTTGTAGTAGCCAGTTCTTGTGTTGTCTTCCTCAAATTGCTTTTTTCCTGTAATAGCTTGAAATGCTTGGAAGACGGGTCTAAGTTTTCTTTATTTATTTGGCCTGTACTCTTATCCTGAAGAGGGGGAAAAGAAAAGAAAAAAGGGACGCCAAACCAAGAAGAGAACGTTGCCTGAATCTTATTTTTTCACCAAGGCTATCTCCACCTGTTCTGTCTTTGATTTTCCTTCTCACGCAAACGGCGGTGAAAAACAATACGGAGAAAAAGGCTCCAGTGCTTGCCAACAGCGGCTTGGTTGTTCGCGTGATGTATCTCTCGTCCCATCTCGAGGAAGAAATCTGTTAGCGGTGTTACAAATGAAGTAGCATCCTGCTTTGGGCAGAAACTGTGCTGCATTTGAAAGCCTGGGTAGGGCAGGCGGAGGTTGCCTTCTTGGGTCAGTGATGAGTGTTGGCATGTATTACCTGATGTAAAGCTGATGTCTGTCACCACTTTAGCTCTAGAATTATTCTGAGACCCAGGCAACTCCAGTTTCTTTCCACTGTATTTCTGAGCATTTCCCCCAGTATTTCTGAGGCTCTGCAGCTCTCCAGGGCAGTTCCCAACTACACGGCTGTCTGCAGGTTACGCTGGTTGAGGTTTTTTGGATGTATATCTGACTGCACAGCAGCTGAAAAGGAGTTGTTCGCTTTGATGCGCAGTCAACACACGGATGGCTGGAGTTGTAACGCGCGCTTTGTCAGTGAGCGAGGAAACTATCCGCGGGCTGGAAAAGGCAGCAGTGCCGAGGAACTCTGTGGTTAATCGCTCTTGTTGTTCAGCGTGAAACCTGGGCTTGAGTGTTTTGTCGCCTGTTGTCGAGGATGACTTGAATGTATTTTTCCTTGTCATTGAAGAGTATTTATTTCATTCCCTCCTCCCTGCGTTGTAGGAGTAAGAGCCCCAAGGTTCTCCCGGTGCGGTGCAACGCGACGCTGCGAAAGGATGCGATAAGAAACCCTGATGCCCCGAGCACGTTGCCGTACGGGCCGCGTGTTTCTCCCGGAGTTTCGCCCGGGACACGGAAAGGTGACCGAGTGAGTAAGGCCTTACGAAAGCACCGCCGTGCTTTTATTAAGAGCGACAACCCTCAGTGCCTTGTGGAGAGGTGGGGTTGGTTTGGTGCGTGCTCCCCAGCTGCTCCTCTCTTGCCCAGCAGTCCCCCGTGACGTGCAAAGGGGAGCCGCTCTGTTCGTTCCCCTGGGTCGGTGATGGGTGTTGGCATGTATTAGCTGAGCATAAACCTGAAGACTATCAGCTTAGCTCTAGAATTACTCTGAGACCTGGGAAGCGAACTTCTTGTTGCCCCTTTATCGGCAAGGAGGGTGCAGCTGTATTTGCACGTGGCTCCCGTGACGGGAGAACGTGCCGAATCTGGGCGCAGCACTGCTGCTTGGTTGCTCGGGTCGATCCCCACGGCAGCTAGCAGCACGGGTTTTATCGGCGTGGGTTACCAGACATCGCCCCCAACAGCAACTGGATTCCAGTTCCAGGAGGTGGAAAATGTCAATAACTGCTTGTGTCTGGAGGGGGGGGTGGGGAAAGCTGCAGTTACTTTTCGTGTCCCCGAAAGAGGGGGAGGCAGTGTTGCCTGTGCTGCTTGTTGCTGTGCTGAAAACATGCAGGTTGTAAGTACTGCATCAAGAAGGTGATGCTCGCGGGTGACGTAGGCAGACAAGAGGAGAGATGCATATGAGAATTCCCTTTGTAGTGCCACCTCAGGTCGTGGCAGCTTTGGCACTCGACAGTAAGTTTCAGGGAACGTTAGTCCCGTTACTTTTGAGACTGGTCGCGGTGGCGATGTGAGTGTTAGTTTGGCTGCTAAGATAATGCCCGATGATCTGAAGTGAACTGGCGCTTTACTAGTAGCATGCGTGCAACTTGACATTGAGCTTGATGCTCCTGGAGTAGAAAATGGGGGGGAAGGAAACGTAGTGCTGTAAGGTACCTACCGGCACAGGCGCCCGTACGTACGCAGGCATACGTACAGGCACGCATGGTGCGTGTGATACATATGAGCGGTTAGTACGTGTTGAGTGGTTAAAGGGATGGAAAACATTTAACTGAGGCATTTTCCTTGCTCTGTTTCGATGCTGTGCTTACCCGATTCAGAAGTAAAAATCATGCCCTGCTTCGGGGCGCAGTCTGTCGGGAGTACTTGAGGACGAGCGGCGTTTCCTGGGGGCAGACAGCGAGGGATCCCGTGGGACGACGGCTGCACCGACTGACGGCAGACGGAATTCTGGCGTTCATCAGATCACGCCAGCGCACGTGGTGCGGTAAGTGCCGGCACAGGTCGTGATCCTCATCTTGTGTCGACCCCCAGGACGTCCGGGTAAATGTGACAGGGTCGCTGTGGGAACAACCGCTTGCAATTCATGATCTTGAGGACTGCAGACTTAGGAACTGGGTGCAGTTGGATATGGATGGCAAGAACGGTTTTGGTACCTTATTCAACAATAATCTGATGGGCCCAACTTTAGGATTCATCTCCTGAAGAGAATTGTCAGATTTGGGAACATTGTGCTTTCAATGTTCCTTTACTGGTGGCTTTTTGTCTGCGTTTTTTGTGAATTTTGTAGCAGTCTCCCCGAAACATTGCTTAGGTACAGGTCGTAGCGGGATCTTGTCGATAACTGCTTGTGGATTTCATGAATTCTCCTCAAGCGGGGGGGTATGTTGAGGAGAAAGATGTGCCTGGCCAGGGGAGGAGGAAAGGTTTGGATTTCATAGATACTTATACACAGAGATGTGTATGACAGTCGATATTATGCTATATAGTCACATACTTGTGTGGTGTCTATAGAAAGGATATAGTTATGCAGAACGTATGAATTATACGCGTGTAGCGTGTCTACGCTTTAGTGTCTTGTAGAAAAGAAGGGTTGTAGTAGCCAGTTCTTGTGTTGTCTTCCTCAAATTGCTTTTTTCCTGTAATAGCTTGAAATGCTCGGAAGACGGGTCTAAGTTTTCTTTATTTATTTGGCCTGTACTCTTATCCTGAAGAGGGGGAAAAGAAAAGAAAAAAGGGACGCCAAACCAAGAAGAGAACGTTGCCTGAATCTTATTTTTTCACCAAGGCTATCTCCACCTGTTCTGTCTTTGATTTTCCTTCTCACGCAAACGGCGGTGAAAAACAATACGGAGAAAAAGGCTCCAGTGCTTGCCAACAGCGGCTTGGTTGTTCGCGTGATGTATCTCTCGTCCCATCTCGAGGAAGAAATCTGTTAGCGGTGTTACAAATGAAGTAGCATCCTGCTTTGGGCAGAAACTGTGCTGCGTTTGAAAGCCTGGGTAGGGCAGGCGGAGGTTGCCTTCTTGGGTCAGTGATGAGTGTTGGCATGTATTACCTGATGTAAAGCTGATGTCTGTCACCACTTTAGCTCTAGAATTATTCTGAGACCCAGGCAACTCCAGTTTCTTTCCACTGTATTTCTGAGCATTTCCCCCAGTATTTCTGAGGGTCTGCGGCTCTGCAGCTCTCCAGGGCAGTTCCCAACTACACGGCTGTCTGCAGGTTACGCTGGTTGAGGTTTTTTGGATGTATATCTGACTGCACAGCAGCTGAAAAGGAGTTGTTCGCTTTTATGCGCAGTCAACACACGGATGGCTGGAGTTGTAACGCGCGCTTTGTCAGTGAGCGAGGAAACTATCCGCGGGCTGGAAAAGGCAGCAGTGCCGAGGAACTCTGTGGTTAATCGCTCTTGTTGTTCAGCGTGAAACCTGGGCTTGAGTGTTTTGTCGCCTGTTGTCGAGGATGACTTGAATGTATTTTTCCTTGTCATTGAAGAGTATTTATTTCATTCCCTCCTCCCTGCGTTGTAGGAGTAAGAGCCCCAAGGTTCTCCCGGTGCGGTGCAACGCGACGCTGCGAAAGGATGCGATAAGAAACCCTGATGCCCCGAGCACGTTGCCGTACGGGCCGCGTGTTTCTCCCGGAGTTTCGCCCGGGACACGGAAAGGTGACCGAGTGAGTAAGGCCTTACGAAAGCACCGCCGTGCTTTTATTAAGAGCGACAACCCTCAGTGCCTTGTGGAGAGGTGGGGTTGGTTTGGTGCGTGCTCCCCAGCTGCTCCTCTCTTGCCCAGCAGTCCCCCGTGACGTGCAAAGGGGAGCCGCTCTGTTCGTTCCCCTGGGTCGGTGATGGGTGTTGGCATGTATTAGCTGAGCATAAACCTGAAGACTATCAGCTTAGCTCTAGAATTACTCTGAGACCTGGGAAGCGAACTTCTTGTTGCCCCTTTATCGGCAAGGAGGGTGCAGCTGTATTTGCACGTGGCTCCCGTGACGGGAGAACGTGCCGAATCTGGGCGCAGCACTGCTGCTTGGTTGCTCGGGTCGATCCCCACGGCAGCTAGCAGCACGGGTTTTATCGGCGTGGGTTACCAGACATCGCCCCCAACAGCAACTGGATTCCAGTTCCAGGAGGTGGAAAATGTCAATAACTGCTTGTGTCTGGAGGGGGGGGTGGGGAAAGCTGCAGTTACTTTTCGTGTCCCCGAAAGAGGGGGAGGCACTGTTGCCTGTGCTGCTTGTTGCTGTGCTGAAAACATGCAGGTTGTAAGTACTGCATCAAGAAGGTGATGCTCGCGGGTGACGTAGGCAGACAAGAGGAGAGATGCATATGAGAATTCCCTTTGTAGTGCCACCTCAGGTCGTGGCAGCTTTGGCACTCGACAGTAAGTTTCAGGGAACGTTAGTCCCGTTACTTTTGAGACTGGTCGCGGTGGCGATGTGAGTGTTAGTTTGGCTGCTAAGATAATGCCCGATGATCTGAAGTGAACTGGCGCTTTACTAGTAGCATGCGTGCAACTTGACATTGAGCTTGATGCTCCTGGAGTAGAAAATGGGGGGGAAGGAAACGTAGTGCTGTAAGGTACCTACCGGCACAGGCGCCCGTACGTACGCAGGCATACGTACAGGCACGCATGGTGCGTGTGATACATATGAGCGGTTAGTACGTGTTGAGTGGTTAAAGGGATGGAAAACATTTAACTGAGGCATTTTCCTTGCTCTGTTTCGATGCTGTGCTTACCCGATTCAGAAGTAAAAATCATGCCCTGCTTCGGGGCGCAGTCTGTCGGGAGTACTTGAGGACGAGCGGCGTTTCCTGGGGGCAGACAGCGAGGGATCCCGTGGGACGACGGCTGCACCGACTGACGGCAGACGGAATTCTGGCGTTCATCAGATCACGCCAGCGCACGTGGTGCGGTAAGTGCCGGCACAGGTCGTGATCCTCATCTTGTGTCGACCCCCAGGACGTCCGGGTAAATGTGACAGGGTCGCTGTGGGAACAACCGCTTGCAATTCATGATCTTGAGGACTGCAGACTTAGGAACTGGGTGCAGTTGGATATGGATGGCAAGAACGGTTTTGGTACCTTATTCAACAATAATCTGATGGGCCCAACTTTAGGATTCATCTCCTGAAGAGAATTGTCAGATTTGGGAACATTGTGCTTTCAATGTTCCTTTACTGGTGGCTTTTTGTCTGCGTTTTTTGTGAATTTTGTAGCAGTCTCCCCGAAACATTGCTTAGGTACAGGTCGTAGCGGGATCTTGTCGATAACTGCTTGTGGATTTCATGAATTCTCCTCAAGCGGGGGGGTATGTTGAGGAGAAAGATGTGCCTGGCCAGGGGAGGAGGAAAGGTTTGGATTTCATAGATACTTATACACAGAGATGTGTATGACAGTCGATATTATGCTATATAGTCACATACTTGTGTGGTGTCTATAGAAAGGATATAGTTATGCAGAACGTATGAATTATACACGTGTAGCGTGTCTACGCTTTAGTGTCTTGTAGAAAAGAAGGGTTGTAGTAGCCAGTTCTTGTGTTGTCTTCCTCAAATTGCTTTTTTTCTGTAATAGCTTGAAATGCTCGGAAGACGGGTCTAAGTTTTCTTTATTTATTTGGCCTGTACTCTTATCCTGAAGAGGGGGAAAAGAAAAGAAAAAAGGGACGCCAAACCAAGAAGAGAACGTTGCCTGAATCTTATTTTTTCACCAAGGCTATCTCCACCTGTTCTGTCTTTGATTTTCCTTCTCACGCAAACGGCGGTGAAAAACAATACGGAGAAAAAGGCTCCAGTGCTTGCCAACAGCGGCTTGGTTGTTCGCGTGATGTATCTCTCGTCCCATCTCGAGGAAGAAATCTGTTAGCGGTGTTACAAATGAAGTAGCATCCTGCTTTGGGCAGAAACTGTGCTGCGTTTGAAAGCCTGGGTAGGGCAGGCGGAGGTTGCCTTCTTGGGTCAGTGATGAGTGTTGGCATGTATTACCTGATGTAAAGCTGATGTCTGTCACCACTTTAGCTCTAGAATTATTCTGAGACCCAGGCAACTCCAGTTTCTTTCCACTGTATTTCTGAGCATTTCCCCCAGTATTTCTGAGGCTCTGCAGCTCTCCAGGGCAGTTCCCAACTACACGGCTGTCTGCAGGTTACGCTGGTTGAGGTTTTTTGGATGTATATCTGACTGCACAGCAGCTGAAAAGGAGTTGTTCGCTTTGATGCGCAGTCAACACACGGATGGCTGGAGTTGTAACGCGCGCTTTGTCAGTGAGCGAGGAAACTATCCGCGGGCTGGAAAAGGCAGCAGTGCCGAGGAACTCTGTGGTTAATCGCTCTTGTTGTTCAGCGTGAAACCTGGGCTTGAGTGTTTTGTCGCCTGTTGTCGAGGATGACTTGAATGTATTTTTCCTTGTCATTGAAGAGTATTTATTTCATTCCCTCCTCCCTGCGTTGTAGGAGTAAGAGCCCCAAGGTTCTCCCGGTGCGGTGCAACGCGACGCTGCGAAAGGATGCGATAAGAAACCCTGATGCCCCGAGCACGTTGCCGTACGGGCCGCGTGTTTCTCCCGGAGTTTCGCCCGGGACACGGAAAGGTGACCGAGTGAGTAAGGCCTTACGAAAGCACCGCCGTGCTTTTATTAAGAGCGACAACCCTCAGTGCCTTGTGGAGAGGTGGGGTTGGTTTGGTGCGTGCTCCCCAGCTGCTCCTCTCTTGCCCAGCAGTCCCCCGTGACGTGCAAAGGGGAGCCGCTCTGTTCGTTCCCCTGGGTCGGTGATGGGTGTTGGCATGTATTAGCTGAGCATAAACCTGAAGACTATCAGCTTAGCTCTAGAATTACTCTGAGACCTGGGAAGCGAACTTCTTGTTGCCCCTTTATCGGCAAGGAGGGTGCAGCTGTATTTGCACGTGGCTCCCGTGACGGGAGAACGTGCCGAATCTGGGCGCAGCACTGCTGCTTGGTTGCTCGGGTCGATCCCCACGGCAGCTAGCAGCACGGGTTTTATCGGCGTGGGTTACCAGACATCGCCCCCAACAGCAACTGGATTCCAGTTCCAGGAGGTGGAAAATGTCAATAACTGCTTGTGTCTGGAGGGGGGGGGTGGGGAAAGCTGCAGTTACTTTTCGTGTCCCCGAAAGAGGGGGAGGCACTGTTGCCTGTGCTGCTTGTTGCTGTGCTGAAAACATGCAGGTTGTAAGTACTGCATCAAGAAGGTGATGCTCGCGGGTGACGTAGGCAGACAAGAGGAGAGATGCATATGAGAATTCCCTTTGTAGTGCCACCTCAGGTCGTGGCAGCTTTGGCACTCGACAGTAAGTTTCAGGGAACGTTAGTCCCGTTACTTTTGAGACTGGTCGCGGTGGCGATGTGAGTGTTAGTTTGGCTGCTAAGATAATGCCCGATGATCTGAAGTGAACTGGCGCTTTACTAGTAGCATGCGTGCAACTTGACATTGAGCTTGATGCTCCTGGAGTAGAAAATGGGGGGGAAGGAAACGTAGTGCTGTAAGGTACCTACCGGCACAGGCGCCCGTACGTACGCAGGCATACGTACAGGCACGCATGGTGCGTGTGATACATATGAGCGGTTAGTACGTGTTGAGTGGTTAAAGGGATGGAAAACATTTAACTGAGGCATTTTCCTTGCTCTGTTTCGATGCTGTGCTTACCCGATTCAGAAGTAAAAATCATGCCCTGCTTCGGGGCGCAGTCTGTCGGGAGTACTTGAGGACGAGCGGCGTTTCCTGGGGGCAGACAGCGAGGGATCCCGTGGGACGACGGCTGCACCGACTGACGGCAGACGGAATTCTGGCGTTCATCAGATCACGCCAGCGCACGTGGTGCGGTAAGTGCCGGCACAGGTCGTGATCCTCATCTTGTGTCGACCCCCAGGACGTCCGGGTAAATGTGACAGGGTCGCTGTGGGAACAACCGCTTGCAATTCATGATCTTGAGGACTGCAGACTTAGGAACTGGGTGCAGTTGGATATGGATGGCAAGAACGGTTTTGGTACCTTATTCAACAATAATCTGATGGGCCCAACTTTAGGATTCATCTCCTGAAGAGAATTGTCAGATTTGGGAACATTGTGCTTTCAATGTTCCTTTACTGGTGGCTTTTTGTCTGCGTTTTTTGTGAATTTTGTAGCAGTCTCCCCGAAACATTGCTTAGGTACAGGTCGTAGCGGGATCTTGTCGATAACTGCTTGTGGATTTCATGAATTCTCCTCAAGCGGGGGGGTATGTTGAGGAGAAAGATGTGCCTGGCCAGGGGAGGAGGAAAGGTTTGGATTTCATAGATACTTATACACAGAGATGTGTATGACAGTCGATATTATGCTATATAGTCACATACTTGTGTGGTGTCTATAGAAAGGATATAGTTATGCAGAACGTATGAATTATACGCGTGTAGCGTGTCTACGCTTTAGTGTCTTGTAGAAAAGAAGGGTTGTAGTAGCCAGTTCTTGTGTTGTCTTCCTCAAATTGCTTTTTTCCTGTAATAGCTTGAAATGCTCGGAAGACGGGTCTAAGTTTTCTTTATTTATTTGGCCTGTACTCTTATCCTGAAGAGGGGGAAAAGAAAAGAAAAAAGGGACGCCAAACCAAGAAGAGAACGTTGCCTGAATCTTATTTTTTCACCAAGGCTATCTCCACCTGTTCTGTCTTTGATTTTCCTTCTCACGCAAACGGCGGTGAAAAACAATACGGAGAAAAAGGCTCCAGTGCTTGCCAACAGCGGCTTGGTTGTTCGCGTGATGTATCTCTCGTCCCATCTCGAGGAAGAAATCTGTTAGCGGTGTTACAAATGAAGTAGCATCCTGCTTTGGGCAGAAACTGTGCTGCATTTGAAAGCCTGGGTAGGGCAGGCGGAGGTTGCCTTCTTGGGTCAGTGATGAGTGTTGGCATGTATTACCTGATGTAAAGCTGATGTCTGTCACCACTTTAGCTCTAGAATTATTCTGAGACCCAGGCAACTCCAGTTTCTTTCCACTGTATTTCTGAGCATTTCCCCCAGTATTTCTGAGGGTCCGCGGCTCTGCAGCTCTCCAGGGCAGTTCCCAACTACACGGCTGTCTGCAGGTTACGCTGGTTGAGGTTTTTTGGATGTATATCTGACTGCACAGCAGCTGAAAAGGAGTTGTTTGCTTTTATGCGCAGTCAACACACGGATGGCTGGAGTTGTAACGCGTGCTTTGTCAGTGAGCGAGGAAACTATCCGCGGGCTGGAAAAGGCAGCAGTGCCGAGGAACTCTGTGGTTAATCGCTCTTGTTGTTCAGCGTGAAACCTGGGCTTGAGTGTTTTGTCGCCTGTTGTCGAGGATGACTTGAATGTATTTTTCCTTGTCATTGAAGAGTATTTATTTCATTCCCTCCTCCCTGCGTTGTAGGAGTAAGAGCCCCAAGGTTCTCCCGGTGCGGTGCAACGCGACGCTGCGAAAGGATGCGATAAGAAACCCTGATGCCCCGAGCACGTTGCCATACGGGCCGCGTGTTTCTCCCGGAGTTTCGCCCGGGACACGGAAAGGTGACCGAGTGAGTAAGGCCTTACGAAAGCACCGCCGTGCTTTTATTAAGAGCGACAACCCTCAGTGCCTTGTGGAGAGGTGGGGTTGGTTTGGTGCGTGCTCCCCAGCTGCTCCTCTCTTGCCCAGCAGTCCCCCGTGACGTGCAAAGGGGAGCCGCTCTGTTCGTTCCCCTGGGTCGGTGATGGGTGTTGGCATGTATTAGCTGAGCATAAACCTGAAGACTATCAGCTTAGCTCTAGAATTACTCTGAGACCTGGGAAGCGAACTTCTTGTTGCCCCTTTATCGGCAAGGAGGGTGCAGCTGTATTTGCACGTGGCTCCCGTGACGGGAGAACGTGCCGAATCTGGGCGCAGCACTGCTGCTTGGTTGCTCGGGTCGATCCCCACGGCAGCTAGCAGCACGGGTTTTATCGGCGTGGGTTACCAGACATCGCCCCCAACAGCAACTGGATTCCAGTTCCAGGAGGTGGAAAATGTCAATAACTGCTTGTGTCTGGAGGGGGGGGTGGGGAAAGCTGCAGTTACTTTTCGTGTCCCCGAAAGAGGGGGAGGCACTGTTGCCTGTGCTGCTTGTTGCTGTGCTGAAAACATGCAGGTTGTAAGTACTGCATCAAGAAGGTGATGCTCGCGGGTGACGTAGGCAGACAAGAGGAGAGATGCATATGAGAATTCCCTTTGTAGTGCCACCTCAGGTCGTGGCAGCTTTGGCACTCGACAGTAAGTTTCAGGGAACGTTAGTCCCGTTACTTTTGAGACTGGTCGCGGTGGCGATGTGAGTGTTAGTTTGGCTGCTAAGATAATGCCCGATGATCTGAAGTGAACTGGCGCTTTACTAGTAGCATGCGTGCAACTTGACATTGAGCTTGATGCTCCTGGACTAGAAAATGGGGGGGAAGGAAACGTAGTGCTGTAAGGTACCTACCGGCACAGGCGCCCGTACGTACGCAGGCATACGTACAGGCACGCATGGTGCGTGTGATACATGTGAGCGGTTAGTACGTGTTGAGTGGTTAAAGGGATGGAAAACATTTAACTGAGGCATTTTCCTTGCTCTGTTTCGATGCTGTGCTTACCCGATTCAGAAGTAAAAATCATGCCCTGCTTCGGGGCGCAGTCTGTCGGGAGTACTTGAGGACGAGCGGCGTTTCCTGGGGGCAGACAGCGAGGGATCCCGTGGGACGACGGCTGCACCGACTGACGGCAGACGGAATTCTGGCGTTCATCAGATCACGCCAGCGCACGTGGTGCGGTAAGTGCCGGCACAGGTCGTGATCCTCATCTTGTGTCGACCCCCAGCACGTCCGGGTAAATGTGACAGGGTCGCTGTGGGAACAACCGCTTGCAATTCATGATCTTGAGGACTGCAGACTTAGGAACTGGGTGCAGTTGGATATGGATGGCAAGAACGGTTTTGGTACCTTATTCAACAATAATCTGATGGGCCCAACTTTAGGATTCATCTCCTAAAGAGAATTGTCAGATTTGGGAACATTGTGCTTTCAATGTTCCTTTACTGGTGGCTTTTTGTCTGCGTTTTTTGTGAATTTTGTAGCAGTCTCCCCGAAACATTGCTTAGGTACAGGTCGTAGCGGGATCTTGTCGATAACTGCTTGTGGATTTCATGAATTCTCCTCAAGCCGGGGGGTATGTTGAGGAGAAAGATGTGCCTGGCCAGGGGAGGAGGAAAGGTTTGGATTTCATAGATACTTATACACAGAGATGTGTATGACAGTCAATATTATGCTATATAGTCACATACTTGTGTGGTGTCTATAGAAAGGATATAGTTATGCAGAACGTATGAATTATACGCGTGTAGCGTGTCTACGCTTTAGTGTCTTGTAGAAAAGAAGGGTTGTAGTAGCCAGTTCTTGTGTTGTCTTCCTCAAATTGCTTTTTTCCTGTAATAGCTTGAAATGCTCGGAAGACGGGTCTAAGTTTTCTTTATTTATTTGGCCTGTACTCTTATCCTGAAGAGGGGGAAAAGAAAAGAAAAAAGGGACGCCAAACCAAGAAGAGAACGTTGCCTGAATCTTATTTTTTCACCAAGGCTATCTCCACCTGTTCTGTCTTTGATTTTCCTTCTCACGCAAACGGCGGTGAAAAACAATACGGAGAAAAAGGCTCCAGTGCTTGCCAACAGCGGCTTGGTTGTTCGCGTGATGTATCTCTCGTCCCATCTCGAGGAAGAAATCTGTTAGCGGTGTTACAAATGAAGTAGCATCCTGCTTTGGGCAGAAACTGTGCTGCATTTGAAAGCCTGGGTAGGGCAGGCGGAGGTTGCCTTCTTGGGTCAGTGATGAGTGTTGGCATGTATTACCTGATGTAAAGCTGATGTCTGTCACCACTTTAGCTCTAGAATTATTCTGAGACCCAGGCAACTCCAGTTTCTTTCCACTGTATTTCTGAGCATTTCCCCCAGTATTTCTGAGGCTCTGCAGCTCTCCAGGGCAGTTCCCAACTACACGGCTGTCTGCAGGTTACGCTGGTTGAGGTTTTTTGGATGTATATCTGACTGCACAGCAGCTGAAAAGGAGTTGTTCGCTTTGATGCGCAGTCAACACACGGATGGCTGGAGTTGTAACGCGCGCTTTGTCAGTGAGCGAGGAAACTATCCGCGGGCTGGAAAAGGCAGCAGTGCCGAGGAACTCTGTGGTTAATCGCTCTTGTTGTTCAGCGTGAAACCTGGGCTTGAGTGTTTTGTCGCCTGTTGTCGAGGATGACTTGAATGTATTTTTCCTTGTCATTGAAGAGTATTTATTTCATTCCCTCCTCCCTGCGTTGTAGGAGTAAGAGCCCCAAGGTTCTCCCGGTGCGGTGCAACGCGACGCTGCGAAAGGATGCGATAAGAAACCCTGATGCCCCGAGCACGTTGCCGTACGGGCCGCGTGTTTCTCCCGGAGTTTCGCCCGGGACACGGAAAGGTGACCGAGTGAGTAAGGCCTTACGAAAGCACCGCCGTGCTTTTATTAAGAGCGACAACCCTCAGTGCCTTGTGGAGAGGTGGGGTTGGTTTGGTGCGTGCTCCCCAGCTGCTCCTCTCTTGCCCAGCAGTCCCCCGTGACGTGCAAAGGGGAGCCGCTCTGTTCGTTCCCCTGGGTCGGTGATGGGTGTTGGCATGTATTAGCTGAGCATAAACCTGAAGACTATCAGCTTAGCTCTAGAATTACTCTGAGACCTGGGAAGCGAACTTCTTGTTGCCCCTTTATCGGCAAGGAGGGTGCAGCTGTATTTGCACGTGGCTCCCGTGACGGGAGAACGTGCCGAATCTGGGCGCAGCACTGCTGCTTGGTTGCTCGGGTCGATCCCCACGGCAGCTAGCAGCACGGGTTTTATCGGCGTGGGTTACCAGACATCGCCCCCAACAGCAACTGGATTCCAGTTCCAGGAGGTGGAAAATGTCAATAACTGCTTGTGTCTGGAGGGGGGGGTGGGGAAAGCTGCAGTTACTTTTCGTGTCCCCGAAAGAGGGGGAGGCACTGTTGCCTGTGCTGCTTGTTGCTGTGCTGAAAACATGCAGGTTGTAAGTACTGCATCAAGAAGGTGATGCTCGCGGGTGACGTAGGCAGACAAGAGGAGAGATGCATATGAGAATTCCCTTTGTAGTGCCACCTCAGGTCGTGGCAGCTTTGGCACTCGACAGTAAGTTTCAGGGAACGTTAGTCCCGTTACTTTTGAGACTGGTCGCGGTGGCGATGTGAGTGTTAGTTTGGCTGCTAAGATAATGCCCGATGATCTGAAGTGAACTGGCGCTTTACTAGTAGCATGCGTGCAACTTGACATTGAGCTTGATGCTCCTGGAGTAGAAAATGGGGGGGAAGGAAACGTAGTGCTGTAAGGTACCTACCGGCACAGGCGCCCGTACGTACGCAGGCATACGTACAGGCACGCATGGTGCGTGTGATACATATGAGCGGTTAGTACGTGTTGAGTGGTTAAAGGGATGGAAAACATTTAACTGAGGCATTTTCCTTGCTCTGTTTCGATGCTGTGCTTACCCGATTCAGAAGTAAAAATCATGCCCTGCTTCGGGGCGCAGTCTGTCGGGAGTACTTGAGGACGAGCGGCGTTTCCTGGGGGCAGACAGCGAGGGATCCCGTGGGACGACGGCTGCACCGACTGACGGCAGACGGAATTCTGGCGTTCATCAGATCACGCCAGCGCACGTGGTGCGGTAAGTGCCGGCACAGGTCGTGATCCTCATCTTGTGTCGACCCCCAGGACGTCCGGGTAAATGTGACAGGGTCGCTGTGGGAACAACCGCTTGCAATTCATGATCTTGAGGACTGCAGACTTAGGAACTGGGTGCAGTTGGATATGGATGGCAAGAACGGTTTTGGTACCTTATTCAACAATAATCTGATGGGCCCAACTTTAGGATTCATCTCCTGAAGAGAATTGTCAGATTTGGGAACATTGTGCTTTCAATGTTCCTTTACTGGTGGCTTTTTGTCTGCGTTTTTTGTGAATTTTGTAGCAGTCTCCCCGAAACATTGCTTAGGTACAGGTCGTAGCGGGATCTTGTCGATAACTGCTTGTGGATTTCATGAATTCTCCTCAAGCGGGGGGGTATGTTGAGGAGAAAGATGTGCCTGGCCAGGGGAGGAGGAAAGGTTTGGATTTCATAGATACTTATACACAGAGATGTGTATGACAGTCGATATTATGCTATATAGTCACATACTTGTGTGGTGTCTATAGAAAGGATATAGTTATGCAGAACGTATGAATTATACGCGTGTAGCGTGTCTACGCTTTAGTGTCTTGTAGAAAAGAAGGGTTGTAGTAGCCAGTTCTTGTGTTGTCTTCCTCAAATTGCTTTTTTCCTGTAATAGCTTGAAATGCTCGGAAGACGGGTCTAAGTTTTCTTTATTTATTTGGCCTGTACTCTTATCCTGAAGAGGGGGAAAAGAAAAGAAAAAAGGGACGCCAAACCAAGAAGAGAACGTTGCCTGAATCTTATTTTTTCACCAAGGCTATCTCCACCTGTTCTGTCTTTGATTTTCCTTCTCACGCAAACGGCGGTGAAAAACAATACGGAGAAAAAGGCTCCAGTGCTTGCCAACAGCGGCTTGGTTGTTCGCGTGATGTATCTCTCGTCCCATCTCGAGGAAGAAATCTGTTAGCGGTGTTACAAATGAAGTAGCATCCTGCTTTGGGCAGAAACTGTGCTGCATTTGAAAGCCTGGGTAGGGCAGGCGGAGGTTGCCTTCTTGGGTCAGTGATGAGTGTTGGCATGTATTACCTGATGTAAAGCTGATGTCTGTCACCACTTTAGCTCTAGAATTATTCTGAGACCCAGGCAACTCCAGTTTCTTTCCACTGTATTTCTGAGCATTTCCCCCAGTATTTCTGAGGGTCCGCGGCTCTGCAGCTCTCCAGGGCAGTTCCCAACTACACGGCTGTCTGCAGGTTACGCTGGTTGAGGTTTTTTGGATGTATATCTGACTGCACAGCAGCTGAAAAGGAGTTGTTTGCTTTTATGCGCAGTCAACACACGGATGGCTGGAGTTGTAACGCGTGCTTTGTCAGTGAGCGAGGAAACTATCCGCGGGCTGGAAAAGGCAGCAGTGCCGAGGAACTCTGTGGTTAATCGCTCTTGTTGTTCAGCGTGAAACCTGGGCTTGAGTGTTTTGTCGCCTGTTGTCGAGGATGACTTGAATGTATTTTTCCTTGTCATTGAAGAGTATTTATTTCATTCCCTCCTCCCTGCGTTGTAGGAGTAAGAGCCCCAAGGTTCTCCCGGTGCGGTGCAACGCGACGCTGCGAAAGGATGCGATAAGAAACCCTGATGCCCCGAGCACGTTGCCATACGGGCCGCGTGTTTCTCCCGGAGTTTCGCCCGGGACACGGAAAGGTGACCGAGTGAGTAAGGCCTTACGAAAGCACCGCCGTGCTTTTATTAAGAGCGACAACCCTCAGTGCCTTGTGGAGAGGTGGGGTTGGTTTGGTGCGTGCTCCCCAGCTGCTCCTCTCTTGCCCAGCAGTCCCCCGTGACGTGCAAAGGGGAGCCGCTCTGTTCGTTCCCCTGGGTCGGTGATGGGTGTTGGCATGTATTAGCTGAGCATAAACCTGAAGACTATCAGCTTAGCTCTAGAATTACTCTGAGACCTGGGAAGCGAACTTCTTGTTGCCCCTTTATCGGCAAGGAGGGTGCAGCTGTATTTGCACGTGGCTCCCGTGACGGGAGAACGTGCCGAATCTGGGCGCAGCACTGCTGCTTGGTTGCTCGGGTCGATCCCCACGGCAGCTAGCAGCACGGGTTTTATCGGCGTGGGTTACCAGACATCGCCCCCAACAGCAACTGGATTCCAGTTCCAGGAGGTGGAAAATGTCAATAACTGCTTGTGTCTGGAGGGGGGGGGGGGGAAAGCTGCAGTTACTTTTCGTGTCCCCGAAAGAGGGGGAGGCACTGTTGCCTGTGCTGCTTGTTGCTGTGCTGAAAACATGCAGGTTGTAAGTACTGCATCAAGAAGGTGATGCTCGCGGGTGACGTAGGCAGACAAGAGGAGAGATGCATATGAGAATTCCCTTTGTAGTGCCACCTCAGGTCGTGGCAGCTTTGGCACTCGACAGTAAGTTTCAGGGAACGTTAGTCCCGTTACTTTTGAGACTGGTCGCGGTGGCGATGTGAGTGTTAGTTTGGCTGCTAAGATAATGCCCGATGATCTGAAGTGAACTGGCGCTTTACTAGTAGCATGCGTGCAACTTGACATTGAGCTTGATGCTCCTGGAGTAGAAAATGGGGGGGAAGGAAACGTAGTGCTGTAAGGTACCTACCGGCACAGGCGCCCGTACGTACGCAGGCATACGTACAGGCACGCATGGTGCGTGTGATACATGTGAGCGGTTAGTACGTGTTGAGTGGTTAAAGGGATGGAAAACATTTAACTGAGGCATTTTCCTTGCTCTGTTTCGATGCTGTGCTTACCCGATTCAGAAGTAAAAATCATGCCCTGCTTCGGGGCGCAGTCTGTCGGGAGTACTTGAGGACGAGCGGCGTTTCCTGGGGGCAGACAGCGAGGGATCCCGTGGGACGACGGCTGCACCGACTGACGGCAGACGGAATTCTGGCGTTCATCAGATCACGCCAGCGCACGTGGTGCGGTAAGTGCCGGCACAGGTCGTGATCCTCATCTTGTGTCGACCCCCAGCACGTCCGGGTAAATGTGACAGGGTCGCTGTGGGAACAACCGCTTGCAATTCATGATCTTGAGGACTGCAGACTTAGGAACTGGGTGCAGTTGGATATGGATGGCAAGAACGGTTTTGGTACCTTATTCAACAATAATCTGATGGGCCCAACTTTAGGATTCATCTCCTAAAGAGAATTGTCAGATTTGGGAACATTGTGCTTTCAATGTTCCTTTACTGGTGGCTTTTTGTCTGCGTTTTTTGTGAATTTTGTAGCAGTCTCCCCGAAACATTGCTTAGGTACAGGTCGTAGCGGGATCTTGTCGATAACTGCTTGTGGATTTCATGAATTCTCCTCAAGCCGGGGGGTATGTTGAGGAGAAAGATGTGCCTGGCCAGGGGAGGAGGAAAGGTTTGGATTTCATAGATACTTATACACAGAGATGTGTATGACAGTCAATATTATGCTATATAGTCACATACTTGTGTGGTGTCTATAGAAAGGATATAGTTATGCAGAACGTATGAATTATACGCGTGTAGCGTGTCTACGCTTTAGTGTCTTGTAGAAAAGAAGGGTTGTAGTAGCCAGTTCTTGTGTTGTCTTCCTCAAATTGCTTTTTTCCTGTAATAGCTTGAAATGCTCGGAAGACGGGTCTAAGTTTTCTTTATTTATTTGGCCTGTACTCTTATCCTGAAGAGGGGGAAAAGAAAAGAAAAAAGGGACGCCAAACCAAGAAGAGAACGTTGCCTGAATCTTATTTTTTCACCAAGGCTATCTCCACCTGTTCTGTCTTTGATTTTCCTTCTCACGCAAACGGCGGTGAAAAACAATACGGAGAAAAAGGCTCCAGTGCTTGCCAACAGCGGCTTGGTTGTTCGCGTGATGTATCTCTCGTCCCATCTCGAGGAAGAAATCTGTTAGCGGTGTTACAAATGAAGTAGCATCCTGCTTTGGGCAGAAACTGTGCTGCATTTGAAAGCCTGGGTAGGGCAGGCGGAGGTTGCCTTCTTGGGTCAGTGATGAGTGTTGGCATGTATTACCTGATGTAAAGCTGATGTCTGTCACCACTTTAGCTCTAGAATTATTCTGAGACCCAGGCAACTCCAGTTTCTTTCCACTGTATTTCTGAGCATTTCCCCCAGTATTTCTGAGGCTCTGCAGCTCTCCAGGGCAGTTCCCAACTACACGGCTGTCTGCAGGTTACGCTGGTTGAGGTTTTTTGGATGTATATCTGACTGCACAGCAGCTGAAAAGGAGTTGTTCGCTTTGATGCGCAGTCAACACACGGATGGCTGGAGTTGTAACGCGCGCTTTGTCAGTGAGCGAGGAAACTATCCGCGGGCTGGAAAAGGCAGCAGTGCCGAGGAACTCTGTGGTTAATCGCTCTTGTTGTTCAGCGTGAAACCTGGGCTTGAGTGTTTTGTCGCCTGTTGTCGAGGATGACTTGAATGTATTTTTCCTTGTCATTGAAGAGTATTTATTTCATTCCCTCCTCCCTGCGTTGTAGGAGTAAGAGCCCCAAGGTTCTCCCGGTGCGGTGCAACGCGACGCTGCGAAAGGATGCGATAAGAAACCCTGATGCCCCGAGCACGTTGCCGTACGGGCCGCGTGTTTCTCCCGGAGTTTCGCCCGGGACACGGAAAGGTGACCGAGTGAGTAAGGCCTTACGAAAGCACCGCCGTGCTTTTATTAAGAGCGACAACCCTCAGTGCCTTGTGGAGAGGTGGGGTTGGTTTGGTGCGTGCTCCCCAGCTGCTCCTCTCTTGCCCAGCAGTCCCCCGTGACGTGCAAAGGGGAGCCGCTCTGTTCGTTCCCCTGGGTCGGTGATGGGTGTTGGCATGTATTAGCTGAGCATAAACCTGAAGACTATCAGCTTAGCTCTAGAATTACTCTGAGACCTGGGAAGCGAACTTCTTGTTGCCCCTTTATCGGCAAGGAGGGTGCAGCTGTATTTGCACGTGGCTCCCGTGACGGGAGAACGTGCCGAATCTGGGCGCAGCACTGCTGCTTGGTTGCTCGGGTCGATCCCCACGGCAGCTAGCAGCACGGGTTTTATCGGCGTGGGTTACCAGACATCGCCCCCAACAGCAACTGGATTCCAGTTCCAGGAGGTGGAAAATGTCAATAACTGCTTGTGTCTGGAGGGGGGGGTGGGGAAAGCTGCAGTTACTTTTCGTGTCCCCGAAAGAGGGGGAGGCACTGTTGCCTGTGCTGCTTGTTGCTGTGCTGAAAACATGCAGGTTGTAAGTACTGCATCAAGAAGGTGATGCTCGCGGGTGACGTAGGCAGACAAGAGGAGAGATGCATATGAGAATTCCCTTTGTAGTGCCACCTCAGGTCGTGGCAGCTTTGGCACTCGACAGTAAGTTTCAGGGAACGTTAGTCCCGTTACTTTTGAGACTGGTCGCGGTGGCGATGTGAGTGTTAGTTTGGCTGCTAAGATAATGCCCGATGATCTGAAGTGAACTGGCGCTTTACTAGTAGCATGCGTGCAACTTGACATTGAGCTTGATGCTCCTGGAGTAGAAAATGGGGGGGAAGGAAACGTAGTGCTGTAAGGTACCTACCGGCACAGGCGCCCGTACGTACGCAGGCATACGTACAGGCACGCATGGTGCGTGTGATACATATGAGCGGTTAGTACGTGTTGAGTGGTTAAAGGGATGGAAAACATTTAACTGAGGCATTTTCCTTGCTCTGTTTCGATGCTGTGCTTACCCGATTCAGAAGTAAAAATCATGCCCTGCTTCGGGGCGCAGTCTGTCGGGAGTACTTGAGGACGAGCGGCGTTTCCTGGGGGCAGACAGCGAGGGATCCCGTGGGACGACGGCTGCACCGACTGACGGCAGACGGAATTCTGGCGTTCATCAGATCACGCCAGCGCACGTGGTGCGGTAAGTGCCGGCACAGGTCGTGATCCTCATCTTGTGTCGACCCCCAGGACGTCCGGGTAAATGTGACAGGGTCGCTGTGGGAACAACCACTTGCAATTCATGATCTTGAGGACTGCAGACTTAGGAACTGGGTGCAGTTGGATATGGATGGCAAGAACGGTTTTGGTACCTTATTCAACAATAATCTGATGGGCCCAACTTTAGGATTCATCTCCTGAAGAGAATTGTCAGATTTGGGAACATTGTGCTTTCAATGTTCCTTTACTGGTGGCTTTTTGTCTGCGTTTTTTGTGAATTTTGTAGCAGTCTCCCCGAAACATTGCTTAGGTACAGGTCGTAGCGGGATCTTGTCGATAACTGCTTGTGGATTTCATGAATTCTCCTCAAGCGGGGGGGTATGTTGAGGAGAAAGATGTGCCTGGCCAGGGGAGGAGGAAAGGTTTGGATTTCATAGATACTTATACACAGAGATGTGTATGACAGTCGATATTATGCTATATAGTCACATACTTGTGTGGTGTCTATAGAAAGGATATAGTTATGCAGAACGTATGAATTATACACGTGTAGCGTGTCTACGCTTTAGTGTCTTGTAGAAAAGAAGGGTTGTAGTAGCCAGTTCTTGTGTTGTCTTCCTCAAATTGCTTTTTTTCTGTAATAGCTTGAAATGCTCGGAAGACGGGTCTAAGTTTTCTTTATTTATTTGGCCTGTACTCTTATCCTGAAGAGGGGGAAAAGAAAAGAAAAAAGGGACGCCAAACCAAGAAGAGAACGTTGCCTGAATCTTATTTTTTCACCAAGGCTATCTCCACCTGTTCTGTCTTTGATTTTCCTTCTCACGCAAACGGCGGTGAAAAACAATACGGAGAAAAAGGCTCCAGTGCTTGCCAACAGCGGCTTGGTTGTTCGCGTGATGTATCTCTCGTCCCATCTCGAGGAAGAAATCTGTTAGCGGTGTTACAAATGAAGTAGCATCCTGCTTTGGGCAGAAACTGTGCTGCATTTGAAAGCCTGGGTAGGGCAGGCGGAGGTTGCCTTCTTGGGTCAGTGATGAGTGTTGGCATGTATTACCTGATGTAAAGCTGATGTCTGTCACCACTTTAGCTCTAGAATTATTCTGAGACCCAGGCAACTCCAGTTTCTTTCCACTGTATTTCTGAGCATTTCCCCCAGTATTTCTGAGGCTCTGCAGCTCTCCAGGGCAGTTCCCAACTACACGGCTGTCTGCAGGTTACGCTGGTTGAGGTTTTTTGGATGTATATCTGACTGCACAGCAGCTGAAAAGGAGTTGTTCGCTTTGATGCGCAGTCAACACACGGATGGCTGGAGTTGTAACGCGCGCTTTGTCAGTGAGCGAGGAAACTATCCGCGGGCTGGAAAAGGCAGCAGTGCCGAGGAACTCTGTGGTTAATCGCTCTTGTTGTTCAGCGTGAAACCTGGGCTTGAGTGTTTTGTCGCCTGTTGTCGAGGATGACTTGAATGTATTTTTCCTTGTCATTGAAGAGTATTTATTTCATTCCCTCCTCCCTGCGTTGTAGGAGTAAGAGCCCCAAGGTTCTCCCGGTGCGGTGCAACGCGACGCTGCGAAAGGATGCGATAAGAAACCCTGATGCCCCGAGCACGTTGCCGTACGGGCCGCGTGTTTCTCCCGGAGTTTCGCCCGGGACACGGAAAGGTGACCGAGTGAGTAAGGCCTTACGAAAGCACCGCCGTGCTTTTATTAAGAGCGACAACCCTCAGTGCCTTGTGGAGAGGTGGGGTTGGTTTGGTGCGTGCTCCCCAGCTGCTCCTCTCTTGCCCAGCAGTCCCCCGTGACGTGCAAAGGGGAGCCGCTCTGTTCATTCCCCTGGGTTGGTGATGGGTGTTGGCATGTATTAGCTGAGCATAAACCTGAAGACTATCAGCTTAGCTCTAGAATTACTCTGAGACCTGGGAAGCGAACTTCTTGTTGCCCCTTTATCGGCAAGGAGGGTGCAGCTGTATTTGCACGTGGCTCCCGTGACGGGAGAACGTGCCGAATCTGGGCGCAGCACTGCTGCTTGGTTGCTCGGGTCGATCCCCACGGCAGCTAGCAGCACGGGTTTTATCGGCGTGGGTTACCAGACATCGCCCCCAACAGCAACTGGATTCCAGTTCCAGGAGGTGGAAAATGTCAATAACTGCTTGTGTCTGGAGGGGGGGGGGGGGGAAAGCTGCAGTTACTTTTCGTGTCCCCGAAAGAGGGGGAGGCACTGTTGCCTGTGCTGCTTGTTGCTGTGCTGAAAACATGCAGGTTGTAAGTACTGCATCAAGAAGGTGATGCTCGCGGGTGACGTAGGCAGACAAGAGGAGAGATGCATATGAGAATTCCCTTTGTAGTGCCACCTCAGGTCGTGGCAGCTTTGGCACTCGACAGTAAGTTTCAGGGAACGTTAGTCCCGTTACTTTTGAGACTGGTCGCGGTGGCGATGTGAGTGTTAGTTTGGCTGCTAAGATAATGCCCGATGATCTGAAGTGAACTGGCGCTTTACTAGTAGCATGCGTGCAACTTGACATTGAGCTTGATGCTCCTGGACTAGAAAATGGGGGGGAAGGAAACGTAGTGCTGTAAGGTACCTACCGGCACAGGCGCCCGTACGTACGCAGGCATACGTACAGGCACGCATGGTGCGTGTGATACATATGAGCGGTTAGTACGTGTTGAGTGGTTAAAGGGATGGAAAACATTTAACTGAGGCATTTTCCTTGCTCTGTTTCGATGCTGTGCTTACCCGATTCAGAAGTAAAAATCATGCCCTGCTTCGGGGCGCAGTCTGTCGGGAGTACTTGAGGACGAGCGGCGTTTCCTGGGGGCAGACAGCGAGGGATCCCGTGGGACGACGGCTGCACCGACTGACGGCAGACGGAATTCTGGCGTTCATCAGATCACGCCAGCGCACGTGGTGCGGTAAGTGCCGGCACAGGTCGTGATCCTCATCTTGTGTCGACCCCCAGGACGTCCGGGTAAATGTGACAGGGTCGCTGTGGGAACAACCGCTTGCAATTCATGATCTTGAGGACTGCAGACTTAGGAACTGGGTGCAGTTGGATATGGATGGCAAGAACGGTTTTGGTACCTTATTCAACAATAATCTGATGGGCCCAACTTTAGGATTCATCTCCTGAAGAGAATTGTCAGATTTGGGAACATTGTGCTTTCAATGTTCCTTTACTGGTGGCTTTTTGTCTGCGTTTTTTGTGAATTTTGTAGCAGTCTCCCCGAAACATTGCTTAGGTACAGGTCGTAGCGGGATCTTGTCGATAACTGCTTGTGGATTTCATGAATTCTCCTCAAGCGGGGGGGTATGTTGAGGAGAAAGATGTGCCTGGCCAGGGGAGGAGGAAAGGTTTGGATTTCATAGATACTTATACACAGAGATGTGTATGACAGTCGATATTATGCTATATAGTCACATACTTGTGTGGTGTCTATAGAAAGGATATAGTTATGCAGAACGTATGAATTATACACGTGTAGCGTGTCTACGCTTTAGTGTCTTGTAGAAAAGAAGGGTTGTAGTAGCCAGTTCTTGTGTTGTCTTCCTCAAATTGCTTTTTTTCTGTAATAGCTTGAAATGCTCGGAAGACGGGTCTAAGTTTTCTTTATTTATTTGGCCTGTACTCTTATCCTGAAGAGGGGGAAAAGAAAAGAAAAAAGGGACGCCAAACCAAGAAGAGAACGTTGCCTGAATCTTATTTTTTCACCAAGGCTATCTCCACCTGTTCTGTCTTTGATTTTCCTTCTCACGCAAACGGCGGTGAAAAACAATACGGAGAAAAAGGCTCCAGTGCTTGCCAACAGCGGCTTGGTTGTTCGCGTGATGTATCTCTCGTCCCATCTCGAGGAAGAAATCTGTTAGCGGTGTTACAAATGAAGTAGCATCCTGCTTTGGGCAGAAACTGTGCTGCGTTTGAAAGCCTGGGTAGGGCAGGCGGAGGTTGCTTTCTTGGGTCAGTGATGAGTGTTGGCATGTATTACCTGATGTAAAGCTGATGTCTGTCACCACTTTAGCTCTAGAATTATTCTGAGACCCAGGCAACTCCAGTTTCTTTCCACTGTATTTCTGAGCATTTCCCCCAGTATTTCTGAGGCTCTGCAGCTCTCCAGGGCAGTTCCCAACTACACGGCTGTCTGCAGGTTACGCTGGTTGAGGTTTTTTGGATGTATATCTGACTGCACAGCAGCTGAAAAGGAGTTGTTCGCTTTGATGCGCAGTCAACACACGGATGGCTGGAGTTGTAACGCGCGCTTTGTCAGTGAGCGAGGAAACTATCCGCGGGCTGGAAAAGGCAGCAGTGCCGAGGAACTCTGTGGTTAATCGCTCTTGTTGTTCAGCGTGAAACCTGGGCTTGAGTGTTTTGTCGCCTGTTGTCGAGGATGACTTGAATGTATTTTTCCTTGTCATTGAAGAGTATTTATTTCATTCCCTCCTCCCTGCGTTGTAGGAGTAAGAGCCCCAAGGTTCTCCCGGTGCGGTGCAACGCGACGCTGCGAAAGGATGCGATAAGAAACCCTGATGCCCCGAGCACGTTGCCGTACGGGCCGCGTGTTTCTCCCGGAGTTTCGCCCGGGACACGGAAAGGTGACCGAGTGAGTAAGGCCTTACGAAAGCACCGCCGTGCTTTTATTAAGAGCGACAACCCTCAGTGCCTTGTGGAGAGGTGGGGTTGGTTTGGTGCGTGCTCCCCAGCTGCTCCTCTCTTGCCCAGCAGTCCCCCGTGACGTGCAAAGGGGAGCCGCTCTGTTCGTTCCCCTGGGTCGGTGATGGGTGTTGGCATGTATTAGCTGAGCATAAACCTGAAGACTATCAGCTTAGCTCTAGAATTACTCTGAGACCTGGGAAGCGAACTTCTTGTTGCCCCTTTATCGGCAAGGAGGGTGCAGCTGTATTTGCACGTGGCTCCCGTGACGGGAGAACGTGCCGAATCTGGGCGCAGCACTGCTGCTTGGTTGCTCGGGTCGATCCCCACGGCAGCTAGCAGCACGGGTTTTATCGGCGTGGGTTACCAGACATCGCCCCCAACAGCAACTGGATTCCAGTTCCAGGAGGTGGAAAATGTCAATAACTGCTTGTGTCTGGAGGGGGGGGGTGGGGAAAGCTGCAGTTACTTTTCGTGTCCCCGAAAGAGGGGGAGGCACTGTTGCCTGTGCTGCTTGTTGCTGTGCTGAAAACATGCAGGTTGTAAGTACTGCATCAAGAAGGTGATGCTCGCGGGTGACGTAGGCAGACAAGAGGAGAGATGCATATGAGAATTCCCTTTGTAGTGCCACCTCAGGTCGTGGCAGCTTTGGCACTCGACAGTAAGTTTCAGGGAACGTTAGTCCCGTTACTTTTGAGACTGGTCGCGGTGGCGATGTGAGTGTTAGTTTGGCTGCTAAGATAATGCCCGATGATCTGAAGTGAACTGGCGCTTTACTAGTAGCATGCGTGCAACTTGACATTGAGCTTGATGCTCCTGGAGTAGAAAATGGGGGGGAAGGAAACGTAGTGCTGTAAGGTACCTACCGGCACAGGCGCCCGTACGTACGCAGGCATACGTACAGGCACGCATGGTGCGTGTGATACATATGAGCGGTTAGTACGTGTTGAGTGGTTAAAGGGATGGAAAACATTTAACTGAGGCATTTTCCTTGCTCTGTTTCGATGCTGTGCTTACCCGATTCAGAAGTAAAAATCATGCCCTGCTTCGGGGCGCAGTCTGTCGGGAGTACTTGAGGACGAGCGGCGTTTCCTGGGGGCAGACAGCGAGGGATCCCGTGGGACGACGGCTGCACCGACTGACGGCAGACGGAATTCTGGCGTTCATCAGATCACGCCAGCGCACGTGGTGCGGTAAGTGCCGGCACAGGTCGTGATCCTCATCTTGTGTCGACCCCCAGCACGTCCGGGTAAATGTGACAGGGTCGCTGTGGGAACAACCGCTTGCAATTCATGATCTTGAGGACTGCAGACTTAGGAACTGGGTGCAGTTGGATATGGATGGCAAGAACGGTTTTGGTACCTTATTCAACAATAATCTGATGGGCCCAACTTTAGGATTCATCTCCTGAAGAGAATTGTCAGATTTGGGAACATTGTGCTTTCAATGTTCCTTTACTGGTGGCTTTTTGTCTGCGTTTTTTGTGAATTTTGTAGCAGTCTCCCCGAAACATTGCTTAGGTACAGGTCGTAGCGGGATCTTGTCGATAACTGCTTGTGGATTTCATGAATTCTCCTCAAGCGGGGGGGTATGTTGAGGAGAAAGATGTGCCTGGCCAGGGGAGGAGGAAAGGTTTGGATTTCATAGATACTTATACACAGAGATGTGTATGACAGTCGATATTATGCTATATAGTCACATACTTGTGTGGTGTCTATAGAAAGGATATAGTTATGCAGAACGTATGAATTATACGCGTGTAGCGTGTCTACGCTTTAGTGTCTTGTAGAAAAGAAGGGTTGTAGTAGCCAGTTCTTGTGTTGTCTTCCTCAAATTGCTTTTTTCCTGTAATAGCTTGAAATGCTCGGAAGACGGGTCTAAGTTTTCTTTATTTATTTGGCCTGTACTCTTATCCTGAAGAGGGGGAAAAGAAAAGAAAAAAGGGACGCCAAACCAAGAAGAGAACGTTGCCTGAATCTTATTTTTTCACCAAGGCTATCTCCACCTGTTCTGTCTTTGATTTTCCTTCTCACGCAAACGGCGGTGAAAAACAATACGGAGAAAAAGGCTCCAGTGCTTGCCAACAGCGGCTTGGTTGTTCGCGTGATGTATCTCTCGTCCCATCTCGAGGAAGAAATCTGTTAGCGGTGTTACAAATGAAGTAGCATCCTGCTTTGGGCAGAAACTGTGCTGCATTTGAAAGCCTGGGTAGGGCAGGCGGAGGTTGCCTTCTTGGGTCAGTGATGAGTGTTGGCATGTATTACCTGATGTAAAGCTGATGTCTGTCACCACTTTAGCTCTAGAATTATTCTGAGACCCAGGCAACTCCAGTTTCTTTCCACTGTATTTCTGAGCATTTCCCCCAGTATTTCTGAGGGTCCGCGGCTCTGCAGCTCTCCAGGGCAGTTCCCAACTACACGGCTGTCTGCAGGTTACGCTGGTTGAGGTTTTTTGGATGTATATCTGACTGCACAGCAGCTGAAAAGGAGTTGTTTGCTTTTATGCGCAGTCAACACACGGATGGCTGGAGTTGTAACGCGTGCTTTGTCAGTGAGCGAGGAAACTATCCGCGGGCTGGAAAAGGCAGCAGTGCCGAGGAACTCTGTGGTTAATCGCTCTTGTTGTTCAGCGTGAAACCTGGGCTTGAGTGTTTTGTCGCCTGTTGTCGAGGATGACTTGAATGTATTTTTCCTTGTCATTGAAGAGTATTTATTTCATTCCCTCCTCCCTGCGTTGTAGGAGTAAGAGCCCCAAGGTTCTCCCGGTGCGGTGCAACGCGACGCTGCGAAAGGATGCGATAAGAAACCCTGATGCCCCGAGCACGTTGCCATACGGGCCGCGTGTTTCTCCCGGAGTTTCGCCCGGGACACGGAAAGGTGACCGAGTGAGTAAGGCCTTACGAAAGCACCGCCGTGCTTTTATTAAGAGCGACAACCCTCAGTGCCTTGTGGAGAGGTGGGGTTGGTTTGGTGCGTGCTCCCCAGCTGCTCCTCTCTTGCCCAGCAGTCCCCCGTGACGTGCAAAGGGGAGCCGCTCTGTTCGTTCCCCTGGGTCGGTGATGGGTGTTGGCATGTATTAGCTGAGCATAAACCTGAAGACTATCAGCTTAGCTCTAGAATTACTCTGAGACCTGGGAAGCGAACTTCTTGTTGCCCCTTTATCGGCAAGGAGGGTGCAGCTGTATTTGCACGTGGCTCCCGTGACGGGAGAACGTGCCGAATCTGGGCGCAGCACTGCTGCTTGGTTGCTCGGGTCGATCCCCACGGCAGCTAGCAGCACGGGTTTTATCGGCGTGGGTTACCAGACATCGCCCCCAACAGCAACTGGATTCCAGTTCCAGGAGGTGGAAAATGTCAATAACTGCTTGTGTCTGGAGGGGGGGGTGGGGAAAGCTGCAGTTACTTTTCGTGTCCCCGAAAGAGGGGGAGGCACTGTTGCCTGTGCTGCTTGTTGCTGTGCTGAAAACATGCAGGTTGTAAGTACTGCATCAAGAAGGTGATGCTCGCGGGTGACGTAGGCAGACAAGAGGAGAGATGCATATGAGAATTCCCTTTGTAGTGCCACCTCAGGTCGTGGCAGCTTTGGCACTCGACAGTAAGTTTCAGGGAACGTTAGTCCCGTTACTTTTGAGACTGGTCGCGGTGGCGATGTGAGTGTTAGTTTGGCTGCTAAGATAATGCCCGATGATCTGAAGTGAACTGGCGCTTTACTAGTAGCATGCGTGCAACTTGACATTGAGCTTGATGCTCCTGGACTAGAA
This sequence comes from Grus americana, assembly GCF_028858705.1. Taxonomy (NCBI): domain Eukaryota; kingdom Metazoa; phylum Chordata; class Aves; order Gruiformes; family Gruidae; genus Grus; species Grus americana. The sequence goes on from NW_026561638.1 coordinate 52,439, forward strand.
AATGGGGGGGAAGGAAACGTAGTGCTGTAAGGTACCTACCGGCACAGGCGCCCGTACGTACGCAGGCATACGTACAGGCACGCATGGTGCGTGTGATACATGTGAGCGGTTAGTACGTGTTGAGTGGTTAAAGGGATGGAAAACATTTAACTGAGGCATTTTCCTTGCTCTGTTTCGATGCTGTGCTTACCCGATTCAGAAGTAAAAATCATGCCCTGCTTCGGGGCGCAGTCTGTCGGGAGTACTTGAGGACGAGCGGCGTTTCCTGGGGGCAGACAGCGAGGGATCCCGTGGGACGACGGCTGCACCGACTGACGGCAGACGGAATTCTGGCGTTCATCAGATCACGCCAGCGCACGTGGTGCGGTAAGTGCCGGCACAGGTCGTGATCCTCATCTTGTGTCGACCCCCAGCACGTCCGGGTAAATGTGACAGGGTCGCTGTGGGAACAACCGCTTGCAATTCATGATCTTGAGGACTGCAGACTTAGGAACTGGGTGCAGTTGGATATGGATGGCAAGAACGGTTTTGGTACCTTATTCAACAATAATCTGATGGGCCCAACTTTAGGATTCATCTCCTAAAGAGAATTGTCAGATTTGGGAACATTGTGCTTTCAATGTTCCTTTACTGGTGGCTTTTTGTCTGCGTTTTTTGTGAATTTTGTAGCAGTCTCCCCGAAACATTGCTTAGGTACAGGTCGTAGCGGGATCTTGTCGATAACTGCTTGTGGATTTCATGAATTCTCCTCAAGCGGGGGGGTATGTTGAGGAGAAAGATGTGCCTGGCCAGGGGAGGAGGAAAGGTTTGGATTTCATAGATACTTATACACAGAGATGTGTATGACAGTCAATATTATGCTATATAGTCACATACTTGTGTGGTGTCTATAGAAAGGATATAGTTATGCAGAACGTATGAATTATACGCGTGTAGCGTGTCTACGCTTTAGTGTCTTGTAGAAAAGAAGGGTTGTAGTAGCCAGTTCTTGTGTTGTCTTCCTCAAATTGCTTTTTTCCTGTAATAGCTTGAAATGCTCGGAAGACGGGTCTAAGTTTTCTTTATTTATTTGGCCTGTACTCTTATCCTGAAGAGGGGGAAAAGAAAAGAAAAAAGGGACGCCAAACCAAGAAGAGAACGTTGCCTGAATCTTATTTTTTCACCAAGGCTATCTCCACCTGTTCTGTCTTTGATTTTCCTTCTCACGCAAACGGCGGTGAAAAACAATACGGAGAAAAAGGCTCCAGTGCTTGCCAACAGCGGCTTGGTTGTTCGCGTGATGTATCTCTCGTCCCATCTCGAGGAAGAAATCTGTTAGCGGTGTTACAAATGAAGTAGCATCCTGCTTTGGGCAGAAACTGTGCTGCGTTTGAAAGCCTGGGTAGGGCAGGCGGAGGTTGCCTTCTTGGGTCAGTGATGAGTGTTGGCATGTATTACCTGATGTAAAGCTGATGTCTGTCACCACTTTAGCTCTAGAATTATTCTGAGACCCAGGCAACTCCAGTTTCTTTCCACTGTATTTCTGAGCATTTCCCCCAGTATTTCTGAGGCTCTGCAGCTCTCCAGGGCAGTTCGCAACTACACGGCTGTCTGCAGGTTACGCTGGTTGAGGTTTTTTGGATGTATATCTGACTGCACAGCAGCTGAAAAGGAGTTGTTCGCTTTTATGCGCAGTCAACACACGGATGGCTGGAGTTGTAACGCGCGCTTTGTCAGTGAGCGAGGAAACTATCCGCGGGCTGGAAAGGCAGCAGTGCCGAGGAACTCTGTGGTTAATCGCTCTTGTTGTTCAGCGTGAAACCTGGGCTTGAGTGTTTTGTCGCCTGTTGTCGAGGATGACTTGAATGTATTTTTCCTTGTCATTGAAGAGTATTTATTTCATTCCCTCCTCCCTGCGTTGTAGGAGTAAGAGCTCCAAGGTTCTCCCGGTGCGGTGCAACGCGACGCTGCGAAAGGATGCGATAAGAAACCCTGATGCCCCGAGCACGTTGCCGTACGGGCCGCGTGTTTCTCCCGGAGTTTCGCCCGGGACACGGAAAGGTGACCGAGTGAGTAAGGCCTTACGAAAGCACCGCCGTGCTTTTATTAAGAGCGACAACCCTCAGTGCCTTGTGGAGAGGTGGGGTTGGTTTGGTGCGTGCTCCCCAGCTGCTCCTCTCTTGCCCAGCAGTCCCCCGTGACGTGCAAAGGGGAGCCGCTCTGTTCGTTCCCCTGGGTCGGTGATGGGTGTTGGCATGTATTAGCTGAGCATAAACCTGAAGACTATCAGCTTAGCTCTAGAATTACTCTGAGACCTGGGAAGCGAACTTCTTGTTGCCCCTTTATCGGCAAGGAGGGTGCAGCTGTATTTGCACGTGGCTCCCGTGACGGGAGAACGTGCCGAATCTGGGCGCAGCACTGCTGCTTGGTTGCTCGGGTCGATCCCACGGCAGCTAGCAGCACGGGTTTTATCGGCGTGGGTTACCAGACATCGCCCCCAACAGCAACTGGATTCCAGTTCCAGGAGGTGGAAAATGTCAATAACTGCTTGTGTCTGGAGGGGGGGGTGGGGAAAGCTGCAGTTACTTTTCGTGTCCCCGAAAGAGGGGGAGGCACTGTTGCCTGTGCTGCTTGTTGCTGTGCTGAAAACATGCAGGTTGTAAGTACTGCATCAAGAAGGTGATGCTCGCGGGTGACGTAGGCAGACAAGAGGAGAGATGCATATGAGAATTCCCTTTGTAGTGCCACCTCAGGTCGTGGCAGCTTTGGCACTCGACAGTAAGTTTCAGGGAACGTTAGTCCCGTTACTTTTGAGACTGGTCGCGGTGGCGATGTGAGTGTTAGTTTGGCTGCTAAGATAATGCCCGATGATCTGAAGTGAACTGGCGCTTTACTAGTAGCATGCGTGCAACTTGACATTGAGCTTGATGCTCCTGGACTAGAAAATGGGGGGGAAGGAAACGTAGTGCTGTAAGGTACCTACCGGCACAGGCGCCCGTACGTACGCAGGCATACGTACAGGCACGCATGGTGCGTGTGATACATATGAGCGGTTAGTACGTGTTGAGTGGTTAAAGGGATGGAAAACATTTAACTGAGGCATTTTCCTTGCTCTGTTTCGATGCTGTGCTTACCCGATTCAGAAGTAAAAATCATGCCCTGCTTCGGGGCGCAGTCTGTCGGGAGTACTTGAGGACGAGCGGCGTTTCCTGGGGGCAGACAGCGAGGGATCCCGTGGGACGACGGCTGCACCGACTGACGGCAGACGGAATTCTGGCGTTCATCAGATCACGCCAGCGCACGTGGTGCGGTAAGTGCCGGCACAGGTCGTGATCCTCATCTTGTGTCGACCCCCAGCACGTCCGGGTAAATGTGACAGGGTCGCTGTGGGAACAACCGCTTGCAATTCATGATCTTGAGGACTGCAGACTTAGGAACTGGGTGCAGTTGGATATGGATGGCAAGAACGGTTTTGGTACCTTATTCAACAATAATCTGATGGGCCCAACTTTAGGATTCATCTCCTAAAGAGAATTGTCAGATTTGGGAACATTGTGCTTTCAATGTTCCTTTACTGGTGGCTTTTTGTCTGCGTTTTTTGTGAATTTTGTAGCAGTCTCCCCGAAACATTGCTTAGGTACAGGTCGTAGCGGGATCTTGTCGATAACTGCTTGTGGATTTCATGAATTCTCCTCAAGCGGGGGGTATGTTGAGGAGAAAGATGTGCCTGGCCAGGGGAGGAGGAAAGGTTTGGATTTCATAGATACTTATACACAGAGATGTGTATGACAGTCGATATTATGCTATATAGTCACATACTTGTGTGGTGTCTATAGAAAGGATATAGTTATGCAGAACGTATGAATTATACGCGTGTAGCGTGTCTACGCTTTAGTGTCTTGTAGAAAAGAAGGGTTGTAGTAGCCAGTTCTTGTGTTGTCTTCCTCAAATTGCTTTTTTCCTGTAATAGCTTGAAATGCTCGGAAGACGGGTCTAAGTTTTCTTTATTTATTTGGCCTGTACTCTTATCCTGAAGAGGGGGAAAAGAAAAGAAAAAAGGACGCCAAACCAAGAAGAGAACGTTGCCTGAATCTTATTTTTTCACCAAGGCTATCTCCACCTGTTCTGTCTTTGATTTTCCTTCTCACGCAAACGGCGGTGAAAAACAATACGGAGAAAAAGGCTCCAGTGCTTGCCAACAGCGGCTTGGTTGTTCGCGTGATGTATCTCTCGTCCCATCTCGAGGAAGAAATCTGTTAGCGGTGTTACAAATGAAGTAGCATCCTGCTTTGGGCAGAAACTGTGCTGCGTTTGAAAGCCTGGGTAGGGCAGGCGGAGGTTGCCTTCTTGGGTCAGTGATGAGTGTTGGCATGTATTACCTGATGTAAAGCTGATGTCTGTCACCACTTTAGCTCTAGAATTATTCTGAGACCCAGGCAACTCCAGTTTCTTTCCACTGTATTTCTGAGCATTTCCCCCAGTATTTCTGAGGGGCTCTGCAGCTCTCCAGGGCAGTTCCCAACTACACGGCTGTCTGCAGGTTACGCTGGTTGAGGTTTTTTGGATGTATATCTGACTGCACAGCAGCTGAAAAGGAGTTGTTCGCTTTGATGCGCAGTCAACACACGGATGGCTGGAGTTGTAACGCGCGCTTTGTCAGTGAGCGAGGAAACTATCCGCGGGCTGGAAAAGGCAGCAGTGCCGAGGAACTCTGTGGTTAATCGCTCTTGTTGTTCAGCGTGAAACCTGGGCTTGAGTGTTTTGTCGCCTGTTGTCGAGGATGACTTGAATGTATTTTTCCTTGTCATTGAAGAGTATTTATTTCATTCCCTCCTCCCTGCGTTGTAGGAGTAAGAGCCCCAAGGTTCTCCCGGTGCGGTGCAACGCGACGCTGCGAAAGGATGCGATAAGAAACCTGATGCCCCGAGCACGTTGCCGTACGGGCGCGTGTTTCTCCCGGAGTTTCGCCCGGGACACGGAAAGGTGACCGAGTGAGTAAGGCCTTACGAAAGCACCGCCGTGCTTTTATTAAGAGCGACAACCCTCAGTGCCTTGTGGAGAGGTGGGGTTGGTTTGGTGCGTGCTCCCCAGCTGCTCCTCTCTTGCCCAGCAGTCCCCCGTGACGTGCAAAGGGGAGCCGCTCTGTTCGTTCCCCTGGGTCGGTGATGGGTGTTGGCATGTATTAGCTGAGCATAAACCTGAAGACTATCAGCTTAGCTCTAGAATTACTCTGAGACCTGGGAAGCGAACTTCTTGTTGCCCCTTTATCGGCAAGGAGGGGTGCAGCTGTATTTGCACGTGGCTCCCGTGACGGGAGAACGTGCCGAATCTGGGCGCAGCACTGCTGCTTGGTTGCTCGGGTCGATCCCCACGGCAGCTAGCAGCACGGGTTTTATCGGCGTGGGTTACCAGACATCGCCCCCAACAGCAACTGGATTCCAGTTCCAGGAGGTGGAAAATGTCAATAACTGCTTGTGTCTGGAGGGGGGGGTGGGGAAAGCTGCAGTTACTTTTCGTGTCCCCGAAGAGGGGGAGGCACTGTTGCCTGTGCTGCTTGTTGCTGTGCTGAAAACATGCAGGTTGTAAGTACTGCATCAAGAAGGTGATGCTCGCGGGTGACGTAGGCAGACAAGAGGAGAGATGCATATGAGAATTCCCTTTGTAGTGCCACCTCAGGTCGTGGCAGCTTTGGCACTCGACAGTAAGTTTCAGGGAACGTTAGTCCCGTTACTTTTGAGACTGGTCGCGGTGGCGATGTGAGTGTTAGTTTGGCTGCTAAGATAATGCCCGATGATCTGAAGTGAACTGGCGCTTTACTAGTAGCATGCGTGCAACTTGACATTGAGCTTGATGCTCCTGGAGTAGAAAATGGGGGGGAAGGAAACGTAGTGCTGTAAGGTACCTACCGGCACAGGCGCCCGTACGTACGCAGGCATACGTACAGGCACGCATGGTGCGTGTGATACATATGAGCGGTTAGTACGTGTGTTGAGTGGTTAAAGGGATGGAAAACATTTAACTGAGGCATTTTCCTTGCTCTGTTTCGATGCTGTGCTTACCCGATTCAGAAGTAAAAATCATGCCCTGCTTCGGGGCGCAGTCTGTCGGGAGTACTTGAGGACGAGCGGCGTTTCCTGGGGGCAGACAGCGAGGGATCCCGTGGGACGACGGCTGCACCGACTGACGGCAGACGGAATTCTGGCGTTCATCAGATCACGCCAGCGCACGTGGTGCGGTAAGTGCCGGCACAGGTCGTGATCCTCATCTTGTGTCGACCCCCAGCACGTCCGGGTAAATGTGACAGGGTCGCTGTGGGAACAACCGCTTGCAATTCATGATCTTGAGGACTGCAGACTTAGGAACTGGGTGCAGTTGGATATGGATGGCAAGAACGGTTTTGGTACCTTATTCAACAATAATCTGATGGGCCCAACTTTAGGATTCATCTCCTGAAGAGAATTGTCAGATTTGGGAACATTGTGCTTTCAATGTTCCTTTACTGGTGGCTTTTTGTCTGCGTTTTTTGTGAATTTTGTAGCAGTCTCCCCGAAACATTGCTTAGGTACAGGTCGTAGCGGGATCTTGTCGATAACTGCTTGTGGATTTCATGAATTCTCCTCAAGCCGGGGGGTATGTTGAGGAGAAAGATGTGCCTGGCCAGGGGAGGAGGAAAGGTTTGGATTTCATAGATACTTATACACAGAGATGTGTATGACAGTCGATATTATGCTATATAGTCACATACTTGTGTGGTGTCTATAGAAAGGATATAGTTATGCAGAACGTATGAATTATACGCGTGTAGCGTGTCTACGCTTTAGTGTCTTGTAGAAAAGAAGGGTTGTAGTAGCCAGTTCTTGTGTTGTCTTCCTCAAATTGCTTTTTTCCTGTAATAGCTTGAAATGCTCGGAAGACGGGTCTAAGTTTTCTTTATTTATTTGGCCTGTACTCTTATCCTGAAGAGGGGGAAAAGAAAAGAAAAAAGGGACGCCAAACCAAGAAGAGAACGTTGCCTGAATCTTATTTTTTCACCAAGGCTATCTCCACCTGTTCTGTCTTTGATTTTCCTTCTCACGCAAACGGCGGTGAAAAACAATACGGAGAAAAAGGCTCCAGTGCTTGCCAACAGCGGCTTGGTTGTTCGCGTGATGTATCTCTCGTCCCATCTCGAGGAAGAAATCTGTTAGCGGTGTTACAAATGAAGTAGCATCCTGCTTTGGGCAGAACTGTGCTGCGTTTGAAAGCCTGGGTAGGGCAGGCGGAGGTTGCCTTCTTGGGTCAGTGATGAGTGTTGGCATGTATTACCTGATGTAAAGCTGATGTCTGTTACCACTTTAGCTCTAGAATTATTCTGAGACCCAGGCAACTCCAGTTTCTTTCCACTGTATTTCTGAGCATTTCCCCCAGTATTTCTGAGGCTCTGCGGCTCTGCAGCTCTCCAGGGCAGTTCCCAACTACACGGCTGTCTGCAGGTTACGCTGGTTGAGGTTTTTTGGATGTATATCTGACTGCACAGCAGCTGAAAGGAGTTGTTCGCTTTGATGCGCAGTCAACACACGGATGGCTGGAGTTGTAACGCGCGCTTTGTCAGTGAGCGAGGAAACTATCCGCGGGCTGGAAAAGGCAGCAGTGCCGAGGAACTCTGTGGTTAATCGCTCTTGTTGTTCAGCGTGAAACCTGGGCTTGAGTGTTTTGTCGCCTGTTGTCGAGGATGACTTGAATGTATTTTTCCTTGTCATTGAAGAGTATTTATTTCATTCCCTCCTCCCTGCGTTGTAGGAGTAAGAGCCCCAAGGTTCTCCCGGTGCGGTGCAACGCGACGCTGCGAAGGATGCGATAAGAAACCCTGATGCCCCGAGCACGTTGCCGTACGGGCCGCGTGTTTCTCCCGGAGTTTCGCCCGGGACACGGAAAGGTGACCGAGTGAGTAAGGCCTTACGAAAGCACCGCCGTGCTTT
>NW_026561639.1:0-70772 GCF_028858705.1 Grus americana
TGGCTGGGCCTCCATTGTGAGGCATTGCAAGTACAGCGGGGCGTAGCACATGGCGGCTGGCTCCGCTTCGATTGTGAGGCAATACAAGTTCTAAGGGGTGCGGCACAGCATGGCAGCCCGGCCTGTATTGTGAGGCGCTGGAAGTGCAGGGGGGCGCAGCGCAGCATAGCGGCCCCGGCCTCCATTGTGAGGCGGTGCCAGTACAGCGTGGCGCAGTGCGGTGCGGTGCAGCGCGGCAGCCTTGGCCTCTATTGTGAGGTGGTTGAAGTGCAGCGGGCGAGGCGCAGCGCGGCGGCCCCGGACTCCATTGTCAGGCGCTGAAAGTAGAGAGGGGCGCGGCGCAGCGCGGCACGCCCGGCCTTCATTATTAGGCGGTGCAAGTGCAGCGTGGCACAGCGCAGCGCTTCGCGCACAGACTCCATTGTCAGGCGGTGCACGTGCAGAAGGGCGCAGCACAGCGCGGCAGCCCGGCCTCCATTGTGTGGCGGTGCAATTACAGCGGGGCTTGGGGCAGCGCAGCAGCTCCGCCTGCATTGTGAGGCAGTGCAAGTGTGCGGGGCACGCAGCAGCTGGCCTGCATTGTGGGCGCAAGTGCAGCGGGGCCACGCAGCACAATGGCCTTGGCCTGCATTGTGAGGCAGTGCAAGTGCAGCGGGGCGTGGCACAGGGCGGCATCCCTGGCCTCCATTGTGAGGCGGTGCAAATACAGCACAGAACAGTGCTGCGCGGCAGGCCCGGCCTCCACTGTGAGGCGTTGCATGCGCAGCGGGGCGTGGCGCAGCACGGCTGGCTGGGCCTCCATTGTGAGGCGTTGCAAGTACAGCGGGGCGTAGCACATGGCGGCTGGCTCCGCTTCGATTGTGAGGCAATACTTATTCTAAGGGGTGCGGCACAGCATGGCAGCCCCGGCCTGCATTGTGAGGCGCTGGAAGTGCAGGGGGGCGCAGCGCAGCATAGCGGCCCCGGCCTCCATTGTGAGGCGGTGCCAGTACAGCGTGGCGCAGTGCGGTGCGGTGCAGCGCGGCAGCCTTGGCCTCTATTGTGAGGTGGTTGAAGTGCAGCGGGCGAGGCGCAGCGCGGCGGCCCCGGACTCCATTGTCAGGCGCTGAAAGTAGAGAGGGGCGCGGCGCAGCGCGGCACGCCCGGCCTTCATTATTAGGCGGTGCAAGTGCAGCGTGGCACAGCGCAGCGCTTTGCGCACAGACTCCATTGTCAGGCGGTGCACGTGCAGAAGGGCGCAGCACAGCGCGGCAGCCCCGGCCTCCATTGTGTGGCGGTGCAATTACAGCGGGGCTTGGGGCAGTGCAGCAGCTCCAGCCTGCATTGTGAGGCAGTGCAAGTGCAGCGGGGCGCCACGCAGCACAAGTGGCTGCTTGGCGCTGCATGGCGAGGCAGCAGCACAGCCTGCATTCTGTGAGGCAGTGCAAGTGCAGCGGGGCGTGGCACAGGGCGGCATCCCTGGCCTCCATTGTGAGGCGGTGCAAATACAGCACAGAACAGTGCTGCGCGGCAGGCCCGGCCTCCACTGTGAGGCGTTGCATGCGCAGCGGGGCGTGGCGCAGCACGGCTGGCTGGGCCTCCATTGTGAGGCGTTGCAAGTACAGCGGGGCGTAGCACATGGCGCTGGCTCCGCTTCGATTGTGAGGCAATACAATTCTAAGGGGTGCGGCACAGCATGGCAGCCCGGCCTGCATTGTGAGGCGCTGGAAGTGCAGGGGGGCGCAGCGCAGCATAGCGGCCCCGGCCTCCATTGTGAGGCGGTGCCAGTACAGCGTGGCGCAGTGCGGTGCGGTGCAGCGCGGCAGCCTTGGCCTCTATTGTGAGGTGGTTGAAGTGCAGCGGGCGAGGCGCAGCGCGGCGGCCCCGGACTCCATTGTCAGGCGCTGAAAGTAGAGAGGGGCGCGGCGCAGCGCGGCACGCCCGGCCTTCATTATTAGGCAGTGCAAGTGCAGCGTGGCACAGCGCAGCGCTTCGCGCACATGCTCCATTGTCAGGCGGTGCACGTGCAGAAGGGCGCAGCACAGCGCGGCAGCCCCGGCCTCCATTGTGTGGCGGTGCAATTACAGCGGGGCTTGGGCAGCGCAGCAGCTCCAGCCTGCATTGTGAGGCAGTGCAAGTGCAGCGGGCGCCACGCAGCACAAGGCCTTGCCGCATTGTGAGGCTGCAAGTGCGGGGCGCCACGCAGCACAATGGCCTGCATTGTGAGGCAGTGCAAGTGCAGCGGGGCGTGGCACAGGGCGGCATCCCTGGCCTCCATTGTGAGGCGGTGCAAATACAGCACAGAACAGTGCTGCGCGGCAGGCCTGGCCTCCACTGTGAGGCGTTGCATGCGCAGCGGGGCGTGGCGCAGCACGGCTGGCTGGGCCTCCATTGTGAGGCATTGCAAGTACAGCGGGGCGTAGCACATGGCGGCTGGCTCCGCTTCGATTGTGAGGCAATACATTATTCTAAGGGGTGCGGCACAGCATGGCAGCCCCGGCCTGAATTGTGAGGCGCTGGAAGTGCAGGGGGGCGCAGCGCAGCATAGCGGCCCCGGCCTCCATTGTGAGGCGGTGCCAGTACAGCGTGGCGCAGTGCGGTGCGGTGCAGCGCGGCAGCCTTGGCCTCTATTGTGAGGTGGTTGAAGTGCAGCGGGCGAGGCGCAGCGCGGCGGCCCCGGACTCCATTGTCAGGCGCTGAAAGTAGAGAGGGGCGCGGCGCAGCGCGGCACGCCCGGCCTTCATTATTAGGCGGTGCAAGTGCAGCGTGGCACAGCGCAGCGCTTCGGCACATGCTCCATTGTCAGGCGGTGCATGTGCAGAAGGGCGCAGCACAGCGCGGCAGCCCCGGCCTCCATTGTGTGGCGGTGCAATTACAGCGGGGCTTGGGGCAGCGCAGCAGCTCCAGCCTGCATTGTGAGGCAGTGCAAGTGCAGCGGGCCACGCAGCCAATGGCCATTGTGAGGCAGTGCAGCGGGCACCTCGCAGCACAATGGCCTGCCTGCATTGTGAGGCAGTGCAAGTGCAGCGGGGCGTGGCACAGGGCGTCATCCCTGGCCTCCATTGTGAGGCGGTGCAAATACAGCACAGAACAGTGCTGCGCGGCAGGCCCGGCCTCCACTGTGAGGCGTTGCATGCGCAGCGGGGCGTGGCGCAGCACGGCTGGCTGGGCCTCCATTGTGAGGCGTTGCAAGTACAGCGGGGCGTAGCACATGGCGGCTGGCTCCGCTTCGATTGTGAGGCAATACAAGTTCTAAGGGGTGCGGCACAGCATGGCAGCCCCGGCCTGCATTGTGAGGCGCTGGAAGTGCAGGGGGGCGCAGCGCAGCATAGCGGCCCCGGCCTCCATTGTGAGGCGGTGCCAGTACAGCGTGGCGCAGTGCGGTGCGGTGCAGCGCGGCAGCCTTGGCCTCTATTGTGAGGTGGTTGAAGTGCAGCGGGCGAGGCGCAGCGCGGCGGGCCCGGACTCCATTGTCAGGCGCTGAAAGTAGAGAGGGGCGCGGCAGCGCGGCACGCCCGGCCTTCATTATTAGGCGGGTGCAAGTGCAGCGTGGGCAGCGCAGCGCTTCGCGCACATGCTCCATTGTCAGGCGGTGCACGTGCAGAAGGGCGCAGCACAGCGCGGCAGCCCCGGCCTCCATTGTGTGGCGGTGCAATTACAGCGGGGCTTGGGGCAGCGCAGCAGCTCCAGCCTGCATTGTGAGGCAGTGCAAGTGCAGCGGGGCGCCACGCAGCACAATGGCCTTCTCCTGCATTGTGAGGCAGTGCAAGTGCAGCGGGGCGTGGCACAGGGCGGCATCCCTGGCCTCCATTGTGAGGCGGTGCAAATACAGCACAGAACAGTGCTGCGCGGCAGGCCCGGCCTCCACTGTGAGGCGTTGCATGCGCAGCGGGGCGTGGCGCAGCACGGCTGGCTGGGCCTCCATTGTGAGGCATTGCAAGTACAGCGGGGCGTAGCACATGGCGGCTGGCTCCGCTTCGATTGTGAGGCAATACAAGTTCTAAGGGGTGCGGCACAGCATGGCAGCCCCGGCCTGTATTGTGAGGCGCTGGAAGTGCAGGGGGGCGCAGCGCAGCATAGCGGCCCGGCCTCCATTGTGAGGCGGTGCCAGTACAGCGTGGCGCAGTGCGGTGCGGTGCAGCGCGGCAGCCTTGGCCTCTATTGTGAGGTGGTTGAAGTGCAGTGGGCGAGGCGCAGCGCGGCGGCCCCGGACTCCATTGTCAGGCGCTGAAAGTAGAGAGGGGCGCGGCGCAGCGCGGCACGCCCGGCCTTCATTATTAGGCGGTGCAAGTGCAGCGTGGCACAGCGCAGCGCTTCGCACACAGCTCCATTGTCAGGCGGTGCACGTGCAGAAGGGCGCAGCACAGCGCGGCAGCCCCGGCCTCCATTGTGTGGCGGTGCAATTACAGCGGGGCTTGGGGCAGCGCAGCAGCTCCAGCCTGCATTGTGAGGCAGTGCAAGTGCAGCGGGGCGTGGCACAGGGCGGCATCCTTGGCCTGCATTGTGAGGCAGTGCAACAGCACAGGGCAGTGCTGCGCGGCAGGCCCGGCCTCCATTGTGAGGCGGTGCAAATACGCACAGAACGTGGCGCAGCACGGCTGGCTGGCCTCCACTGTGAGGCGTTGCATGCGCAGCGGGCGTGGCACAGGCGGCTGGCTGGGCTTCCATTGTGAGGCGTTGCAAGTACAGGGGTGCGGCACAGCATGGCAGCCCGGCCTTCGATTGTGAGGCTACAAGTTCTAGGGGGGCGCAGCGCAGCATAGCGGCCCCGGCCTGCATTGTGAGGCGCTGGAAGTGCAGGGGGGCGCAGCGCAGCATAGCGGCCCCGGCCTCCATTGTGAGGCGGTGCCAGTACAGCGTGGCGCAGTGCGGTGCGGTGCAGCGCGGCAGCCTTGGCCTCTATTGTGAGGTGGTTGAAGTGCAGCGGGCGAGGCGCAGCGCGGCGGCCCCGGACTCCATTGTCAGGCGCTGAAAGTAGAGAGGGGCGCGGCGCAGCGCGGCACGCCCGGCCTTCATTATTAGGCGGTGCAAGTGCAGCGTGGCACAGCGCAGCGCTTTGCGCACATGCTCCATTGTCAGGCGGTGCACGTGCAGAAGGGCGCAGCACAGCGCGGCAGCCCGGCCTCCATTGTGTGGCGGTGCAATTACAGCGGGGCTTGGGGCAGCGCAGCAGCTCCAGCCTGCATTGTGAGGCAGTGCAAGTGCAGCGGGGCGCCACGCAGCACAATGGCCTTGGCCTGCATTGTGAGGCAGTGCAAGTGCAGCGGGGCGTGGCACAGGGCGGCATCCCTGGCCTCCATTGTGAGGCGGTGCAAATACAGCACAGAACAGTGCTGCGCGGCAGGCCCGGCCTCCACTGTGAGGCGTTGCATGCGCAGCGGGGCGTGGCGCAGCACGGCTGGCTGGGCCTCCATTGTGAGGCATTGCAAGTACAGCGGGGCGTAGCACATGGCGGCTGGCTCCGCTTCGATTGTGAGGCAATACAATTCTAAGGGGTGCGGCACAGCATGGCAGCCCCGGCCTGCATTGTGAGGCGCTGGAAGTGCAGGGGGGCGCAGCGCAGCATAGCGGCCCCGGCCTCCATTGTGAGGCGGTGCCAGTACAGCGTGGCGCAGTGCGGTGCGGTGCAGCGCGGCAGCCTTGGCCTCTATTGTGAGGTGGTTGAAGTGCAGCGGGCGAGGCGCAGCGCGGCGGCCCCGGACTCCATTGTCAGGCGCTGAAAGTAGAGAGGGGCGCGGCGCAGCGCGGCACGCCCGGCCTTCATTATTAGGCGGTGCAAGTGCAGCGTGGCGCAGCGCAGCGCTTCGCGCACATGCTCCATTGTCAGGCGGTGCACGTGCAGAAGGGCGCAGCACAGCGCGGCAGCCCCGGCCTCCATTGTGTGGCGGTGCAATTACAGCGGGGCTTGGGGCAGCGCAGCAGCTCCAGCCTGCATTGTGAGGCAGTGCAAGTGCAGCGGGGCGCCACGCAGCACAATGGCCTTCGCCTGCATTGTGAGGCAGTGCAAGTGCAGCGGGGCGTGGCACAGGGCGGCATCCCTGGCCTCCATTGTGAGGCGGTGCAAATACAGCACAGAACAGTGCTGGTGCCGGCAGGCCCGGCCTCCACTGCTGTGAGGCGTTGCATGCGCAGCGGGGCGTAGCACATGGCGGCTGGCTCCGCTTCGATTGTGAGGCAATACAAGTTCTAAGGGGTGCGGCACAGCATGGCAGCCCCGGCCTGCATTGTGAGGCGCTGGAAGTGCAGGGGGGCGCAGCGCAGCATAGCGGCCCCGGCCTCCATTGTGAGGCGGTGCCAGTACAGCGTGGCGCAGTGCGGTGCGGTGCAGCGCGGCAGCCTTGGCCTCTATTGTGAGGTGGTTGAAGTGCAGCGGGCGAGGCGCAGCGCGGCGGCCCCGGACTCCATTGTCAGGCGCTGAAAGTAGAGAGGGGCGCGGCGCAGCGCGGCACGCCCGGCCTTCATTATTAGGCGGTGCAAGTGCAGCGTGGCGCAGCGCGCTTTGCGCACATGACTCCATTGTCAGGCGGTGCACGTGCAGAAGGGCGCAGCACAGCGCGGCAGCCCCGGCCTCCATTGTGTGGCGGTGCAATTACAGCGGGGCTTGGGCAGCAGCAGCAGCTCCAGCCTGCATTGTGAGGCAGTGCAAGTGCAGCGGGGCGCCACGCAGCACAATGGCCTTCTCCTGCATTGTGAGGCAGTGCAAGTGCAGCGGGGCGTGGCACAGGGCGGCATCCCTGGCCTCCATTGTGAGGCGGTGCAAATACAGCACAGAACAGTGCTGCGCGGCAGGCCCGGCCTCCACTGTGAGGCGTTGCATGCGCAGCGGGGCGTGGCGCAGCACGGCTGGCTGGGCCTCCATTGTGAGGCATTGCAAGTACAGCGTGGCGTAGCACATGGCGGCTGGCTCCGCTTCGATTGTGAGGCAATACTTATTCTAAGGGGTGCGGCACAGCATGGCAGCCCGGCCTGTATTGTGAGGCGCTGGAAGTGCAGGGGGGCGCAGCGCAGCATAGCGGCCCCGGCCTCCATTGTGAGGCGGTGCCAGTACAGCGTGGCGCAGTGCGGTGCGGTGCAGCGCGGCAGCCTTGGCCTCTATTGTGAGGTGGTTGAAGTGCAGCGGGCGAGGCGCAGCGCGGCGGCCCCGGACTCCATTGTCAGGCGCTGAAAGTAGAGAGGGGCGCGGCGCAGCGCGGCACGCCCGGCCTTCATTATTAGGCGGTGCAAGTGCAGCGTGGCACAGCGCAGCGCTTTGCGCACAGACTCCATTGTCAGGCGGTGCACGTGCAGAAGGGCGCAGCACAGCGCGGCAGCCCCGGCCTCCATTGTGTGGCGGTGCAATTACAGCGGGGCTTGGGGCAGCGCAGCAGCTCCAGCCTGCATTGTGAGGCAGTGCAAGTGCAGCGGGGCGCCACGCAGCACAATGGCCTTGGCCTGCATTGTGAGGCAGTGCAAGTGCAGCGGGGCGTGGCACAGGGCGGCATCCCTGGCCTCCATTGTGAGGCGGTGCAAATACAGCACAGAACAGTGCTGCGCGGCAGGCCCGGCCTCCACTGTGAGGCGTTGCATGCGCAGCGGGGCGTGGCGCAGCACGGCTGGCTGGGCCTCCATTGTGAGGCATTGCAAGTACAGCGGGGCGTAGCACATGGCGGCTGGCTCCGCTTCGATTGTGAGGCAATACAATTCTAAGGGGTGCGGCACAGCATGGCAGCCCCGGCCTGTATTGTGAGGCGCTGGAAGTGCAGGGGGGCGCAGCGCAGCATAGCGGCCCCGGCCTCCATTGTGAGGCGGTGCCAGTACAGCGTGGCGCAGTGCGGTGCGGTGCAGCGCGGCAGCCTTGGCCTCTATTGTGAGGTGGTGGTTGAAGTGCAGCGGGCGAGGCGCAGCGCGGCGGCCCCGGACTCCATTGTCAGGCGCTGAAAGTAGAGAGGGGCGCGGCGCAGCGCGGCACGCCCGGCCTTCATTATTAGGCGGTGCAAGTGCAGCGTGGCGCAGCGCAGCGCTTCGCGCACATGCTCCATTGTCAGGCGGTGCACGTGCAGAAGGGCGCAGCACAGCGCGGCAGCCCCGGCCTCCATTGTGTGGCGGTGCAATTACAGCGGGGCTTGGGGCAGCGCAGCAGCTCCAGCCTGCATTGTGAGGCAGTGCAAGTGCAGCGGGGCGCCACGCAGCACAATGGCCTTGCCTGCATTGTGAGGCAGTGCAAGTGCAGCGGGGCGTGGCACAGGGCGGCATCCCTGGCCTCCATTGTGAGGCGGTGCAAATACAGCACAGAACAGTGCTGCGCGGCAGGCCCGGCCTCCACTGTGAGGCGTTGCATGCGCAGCGGGGCGTGGCGCAGCACGGCTGGCTGGGCCTCCATTGTGAGGCATTGCAAGTACAGCGGGGCGTAGCACATGGCGGCTGGCTCCGCTTCGATTGTGAGGCAATACTTATTCTAAGGGGTGCGGCACAGCATGGCAGCCCCGGCCTGCATTGTGAGGCGCTGGAAGTGCAGGGGGGCGCAGCGCAGCATAGCGGCCCCGGCCTCCATTGTGAGGCGGTGCCAGTACAGCGTGGCGCAGTGCGGTGCGGTGCAGCGCGGCAGCCTTGGCCTCTATTGTGAGGTGGTTGAAGTGCAGCGGGCGAGGCGCAGCGCGGCGGCCCCGGACTCCATTGTCAGGCGCTGAAAGTAGAGAGGGGCGCGGCGCAGCGCGGCACGCCCGGCCTTCATTATTAGGCGGTGCAAGTGCAGCGTGGCACAGCGCAGCGCTTCGCGCACATGACTCCATTGTCAGGCGGTGCACGTGCAGAAGGGCGCAGCACAGCGCGGCAGCCCCGGCCTCCATTGTGTGGCGGTGCAATTACAGCGGGGCTTGGGGCAGCGCAGCAGCTCCAGCCTGCATTGTGAGGCAGTGCAAGTGCAGCGGGGCGCCACGCAGCACAATGGCCTTGGCCTGCATTGTGAGGCAGTGCAAGTGCAGCGGGGCGTGGCACAGGGCGGCATCCCTGGCCTCCATTGTGAGGCGGTGCAAATACAGCACAGAACAGTGCTGCGCGGCAGGCCCGGCCTCCACTGTGAGGCGTTGCATGCGCAGCGGGGCGTAGCCACATGGCGGCTGGCTCCGCTTCGATTGTGAGGCAATACAAGTTCTAAGGGGTGCGGCACAGCATGGCAGCCCCGGCCTGCATTGTGAGGCGCTGGAAGTGCAGGGGGGCGCAGCGCAGCATAGCGGCCCCGGCCTCCATTGTGAGGCGGTGCCAGTACAGCGTGGCGCAGTGCGGTGCGGTGCAGCGCGGCAGCCTTGGCCTCTATTGTGAGGTGGTTGAAGTGCAGCGGGCGAGGCGCAGCGCGGCGGCCCGGACTCCATTGTCAGGCGCTGAAAGTAGAGAGGGGCGCGGCGCAGCGCGGCACGCCCGGCCTTCATTATTAGGCGGTGCAAGTGCAGCGTGGCACAGCGCAGCGCTTCGCGCACAGACTCCATTGTCAGGCGGTGCACGTGCAGAAGGGCGCAGCACAGCGCGGCAGCCCCGGCCTCCATTGTGTGGCGGTGCAATTACAGCGGGGCTTGGGGCAGCGCAGCAGCTCCAGCCTGCATTGTGAGGCAGTGCAAGTGCAGCGGGGCGCCACGCAGCACAATGGCCTTCGCCTGCATTGTGAGGCAGTGCAAGTGCAGCGGGGCGTGGCACAGGGCGGCATCCCTGGCCTCCATTGTGAGGCGGTGCAAATACAGCACAGAACAGTGCTGCGCGGCAGGCCCGGCCTCCACTGTGAGGCGTTGCATGCGCAGCGGGGCGTGGCGCAGCACGGCTGGCTGGGCCTCCATTGTGAGGCATTGCAAGTACAGCGGGGCGTAGCACATGGCGGCTGGCTCCGCTTCGATTGTGAGGCAATACTTATTCTAAGGGGTGCGGCACAGCATGGCAGCCCCGGCCTGTATTGTGAGGCGCTGGAAGTGCAGGGGGGCGCAGCGCAGCAAAGCGGCCCCGGCCTCCATTGTGAGGCGGTGCCAGTACAGCGTGGCGCAGTGCGGTGCGGTGCAGCGCGGCAGCCTTGGCCTCTATTGTGAGGAGGTTGAAGTGCAGCGGGCGAGGCGCAGCGCGGCGGCCCCGGACTCCATTGTCAGGCGCTGAAAGTAGAGAGGGGCGCGGCGCAGCGCGGCACGCCCGGCCTTCATTATTAGGCGGTGCAAGTGCAGCGTGGCACAGCGCAGCGCTTCGCGCACAGACTCCATTGTCAGGCGGTGCACGTGCAGATGGGCGCAGCACAGCGCGGCAGCCCCGGCCTCCATTGTGTGGCGGTGCAATTACAGCGGGGCTTGGGGCAGCGCAGCAGCTCCAGCCTGCATTGTGAGGCAGTGCAAGTGCAGCGGGGCGCCACGCAGCACAATGGCCTTGGCCTGCATTGTGAGGCAGTGCAAGTGCTGCGGGGCGTGGCACAGGGCGGCATCCCTGGCCTCCATTGTGAGGCGGTGCAAATACAGCACAGAACAGTGCTGCGCGGCAGGCCCGGCCTCCACTGTGAGGCGTTGCATGCGCAGCGGGGCGTGGCGCAGCACGGCTGGCTGGGCCTCCATTGTGAGGCATTGCAAGTACAGCGGGGCGTAGCACATGGCGGCTGGCTCCGCTTCGATTGTGAGGCAATACAATTCTAAGGGGTGCGGCACAGCATGGCAGCCCCGGCCTGTATTGTGAGGCGCTGGAAGTGCAGGGGGGCGCAGCGCAGCATAGCGGCCCCGGCCTCCATTGTGAGGCGGTGCCAGTACAGCGTGGCGCAGTGCGGTGCGGTGCAGCGCGGCAGCCTTGGCCTCTATTGTGAGGTGGTTGAAGTGCAGCGGGCGAGGCGCAGCGCGGCGGCCCGGACTCCATTGTCAGGCGCTGAAAGTAGAGAGGGGCGCGGCGCAGCGCGGCACGCCCGGCCTTCATTATTAGGGGGTGCAAGTGCAGCGTGGCACAGCGCAGCGCTTTCGCGCACATACTCCTTTGTCAGGCGGTGCACGTGCAGAAGGGCGCAGCACAGCGCGGCAGCCCCGGCCTCCATTGTGTGGCGCTGCAATTACAGCGGGGCTTGGGGCAGCGCAGCAGCTCCAGCCTGCATTGTGAGGCAGTGCAAGTGCAGCGGGGCGCCACGCAGCACAATGGCCGTCGCCTGCATTGTGAGGCAGTGCAAGTGCAGCGGGGCGTGGCACAGGGCGGCATCCCTGGCCTCCATTGTGAGGCGGTGCAAATACAGCACAGAACAGTGCTGCGCGGCAGGCCCGGCCTCCACTGTGAGGCGTTGCATGCGCAGCGGGGCGTGGCGCAGCACGGCTGGCTGGGCCTCCATTGTGAGGCATTGCAAGTACAGCGGGGCGTAGCACATGGCGGCTGGCTCCGCTTCGATTGTGAGGCAATACTTATTCTAAGGGGTGCGGCACAGCATGGCAGCCCCGGCCTGCATTGTGAGGCGCTGGAAGTGCAGGGGGGCGCAGCGCAGCATAGCGGCCCCGGCCTCCATTGTGAGGCGGTGCCAGTACAGCGTGGCGCAGTGCGGTGCGGTGCAGCGCGGCAGCCTTGGCCTCTATTGTGAGGTGGTTGAAGTGCAGCGGGCGAGGCGCAGCGCGGCGGCCCCGGACTCCATTGTCAGGCGCTGAAAGTAGAGAGGGGCGCGGCGCAGCGCGGCACGCCCGGCCTTCATTATTAGGCGGTGCAAGTGCAGCGTGGCACAGCGCAGCGCTTCGCGCACATGCTCCATTGTCAGGCGGTGCACGTGCAGAAGGGCGCAGCACAGCGCGGCAGCCCCGGCCTCCATTGTGTGGCGGTGCAATTACAGCGGGGCTTGGGGCAGCGCAGCAGCTCCAGCCTGCATTGTGAGGCAGTGCAAGTGCAGCGGGGCGCCACGCAGCACAATGGCCTTGGCCTGCATTGTGAGGCAGTGCAAGTGCAGCGGGGCGTGGCACAGGGCGGCATCCCTGGCCTCCATTGTGAGGCGGTGCAAATACAGCACAGAACAGTGCTGCGCGGCAGGCCCGGCCTCCACTGTGAGGCGTTGCATGCGCTGGCGGGCGTAGCACATGGCGCTGGCTCCGCTTTCGATTGTGAGGCAATACAAGTTCTAAGGGGTGCGGCACAGCATGGCAGCCCCGGCCTGCATTGTGAGGCGCTGGAAGTGCAGGGGGGCGCAGCGCAGCATAGCGGCCCCGGCCTCCATTGTGAGGCGGTGCCAGTACAGCGTGGCGCAGTGCGGTGCGGTGCAGCGCGGCAGCCTTGGCCTCTATTGTGAGGTGGTTGAAGTGCAGCGGGCGAGGCGCAGCGCGGCGGCCCCGGACTCCATTGTCAGGCGCTGAAAGTAGAGAGGGGCGCGGCGCAGCGCGGCACGCCCGGCCTTCATTATTAGGCGGTGCAAGTGCAGCGTGGCACAGCGCAGCGCTTCGCGCACATGCTCCATTGTCAGGCGGTGCACGTGCAGAAGGGCGCAGCACAGCGCGGCAGCCCCGGCCTCCATTGTGTGGCGGTGCAATTACAGCGGGGCTTGGGGCAGCGCAGCAGCTCCAGCCTGCATTGTGAGGCAGTGCAAGTGCAGCGGGGCGCCACGCAGCACAATGGCCTTGGCCTGCATTGTGAGGCAGTGCAAGTGCAGCGGGGCGTGGCACAGGGCGGCATCCCTGGCCTCCATTGTGAGGCGGTGCAAATACAGCACAGAACAGTGCTGCGCGGCAGGCCCGGCCTCCACTGTGAGGCGTTGCATGCGCAGCGGGGCGTGGCGCAGCACGGCTGGCTGGGCCTCCATTGTGAGGCATTGCAAGTACAGCGGGGCGTAGCACATGGCGGCTGGCTCCGCTTCGATTGTGAGGCAATACTTATTCTAAGGGGTGCGGCACAGCATGGCAGCCCCGGCCTGCATTGTGAGGCGCTGGAAGTGCAGGGGGGCGCAGCGCAGCATAGCGGCCCCGGCCTCCATTGTGAGGCGGTGCCAGTACAGCGTGGCGCAGTGCGGTGCGGTGCAGCGCGGCAGCCTTGGCCTCTATTGTGAGGTGGTTGAAGTGCAGCGGGCGAGGCGCAGCGCGGCGGCCCCGGACTCCAATGTCAGGCGCTGAAAGTAGAGAGGGGCGCGGCGCAGCGCGGCACGCCCGGCCTTCATTATTAGGCGGTGCAAGTGCAGCGTGGCACAGCGCAGCGCTTCGCGCACATGCTCCATTGTCAGGCGGTGCACGTGCAGAAGGGCGCAGCACAGCGCGGCAGCCCCGGCCTCCATTGTGTGGCGGTGCAATTACAGCGGGGCTTGGGGCAGCGCAGCAGCTCCAGCCTGCATTGTGAGGCAGTGCAAGTGCAGCGGGGCGCCACGCAGCACAATGGCCTTGGCCTGCATTGTGAGGCAGTGCAAGTGCAGCGGGGCGTGGCACAGGGCGGCATCCCTGGCCTCCATTGTGAGGCGGTGCAAATACAGCACAGAACAGTGCTGCGCGGCAGGCCCGGCCTCCACTGTGAGGCGTTGCATGCGCAGCGGGGCGTGGCGCAGCACGGCTGGCTGGGCCTCCATTGTGAGGCATTGCAAGTACAGCGGGGCATAGCACATGGCGGCTGGCTCCGCTTCGATTGTGAGGCAATACAAGTTCTAAGGGGTGCGGCACAGCATGGCAGCCCCGGCCTGTATTGTGAGGCGCTGGAAGTGCAGGGGGGCGCAGCGCAGCATAGAGGCCCCGGCCTCCATTGTGAGGCGGTGCCAGTACAGCGTGGCGCAGTGCGGTGCGGTGCAGCGCGGCAGCCTTGGCCTCTATTGTGAGGTGGTTGAAGTGCAGCGGGCGAGGCGCAGCGCGGCGGCCCCGGACTCCATTGTCAGGCGCTGAAAGTAGAGAGGGGCGCGGCGCAGCGCGGCACGCCCGGCCTTCATTATTAGGCGGTGCAAGTGCAGCGTGGCACAGCGCAGCGCTTCGCGCACATGACTCCATTGTCAGGCGGTGCACGTGCAGAAGGGCGCAGCACAGCGCGGCAGCCCCGGCCTCCATTGTGTGGCGGTGCAATTACAGCGGGGCTTGGGGCAGCGCAGCAGCTCCAGCCTGCATTGTGAGGCAGTGCAAGTGCAGCGGGGCGCCACGCAGCACAATGGCCTTGGCCTGCATTGTGAGGCAGTGCAAGTGCAGCGGGGCGTGGCACAGGGCGGCATCCCTGGCCTCCATTGTGAGGCGGTGCAAATACAGCACAGAACAGTGCTGCGCGGCAGGCCGGCCTCCACTGTGAGGCGTTGCATGCGCAGCGGGGCGTGGCGCAGCACGGCTGGCTGGGCCTCCATTGTGAGGCATTGCAAGTACAGCGGGGCGTAGCACATGGCGGCTGGCTCCGCTTCGATTGTGAGGCAATACTTATTCTAAGGGGTGCGGCACAGCATGGCAGCCCCGGCCTGCATTGTGAGGCGCTGGAAGTGCAGGGGGGCGCAGCGCAGCATAGCGGCCCCGGCCTCCATTGTGAGGCGGTGCCAGTACAGCGTGGCGCAGTGCGGTGCGGTGCAGCGCGGCAGCCTTGGCCTCTATTGTGAGGTGGTTGAAGTGCAGCGGGCGAGGCGCAGCGCGGCGGCCCCGGACTCCATTGTCAGGCGCTGAAAGTAGAGAGGGGCGCGGCGCAGCGCGGCACGCCCGGCCTTCATTATTAGGCGGTGCAAGTGCAGCGTGGCACAGCGCAGCGCTTCGCACACATGCTCCATTGTCAGGCGGTGCACGTGCAGAAGGGCGCAGCACAGCGCGGCAGCCCCGGCCTCCATTGTGTGGCGGTGCAATTACAGCGGGGCTTGGGGCAGCGCAGCAGCTCCAGCCTGCATTGTGAGGCAGTGCAAGTGCAGCGGGGCGCCACGCAGCACAATGGCCTTGGCCTGCATTGTGAGGCAGTGCAAGTGCAGCGGGGCGTGGCACAGGGCGGCATCCCTGGCCTCCATTGTGAGGCGGTGCAAATACAGCACAGAACAGTGCTGCGCGGCAGGCCCGGCCTCCACTGTGAGGCGTTGCATGCGCAGCGGGGCGTGGCGCAGCACAGCTGGCTGGGCCTCCATTGTGAGGCATTGCAAGTACAGCGGGGCGTAGCACATGGCGGCTGGCTCCGCTTCGATTGTGAGGCAATACTTATTCTAAGGGGTGCGGCACAGCATGGCAGCCCGGCCTGCATTGTGAGGCGCTGGAAGTGCAGGGGGGCGCAGCGCAGCATAGCGGCCCCGGCCTCCATTGTGAGGCGGTGCCAGTACAGCGTGGCGCAGTGCAGTGCGGTGCAGCGCGGCAGCCTTGGCCTCTATTGTGAGGTGGTTGAAGTGCAGCGGGCGAGGCGCAGCGCGGCGGCCCCGGACTCCATTGTCAGGCGCTGAAAGTAGAGAGGGGCGCGGCGCAGCGCGGCACGCCCGGCCTTCATTATTAGGCGGTGCAAGTGCAGCGTGGCACAGCGCAGCGCTTCGCGCACATGCTCCATTGTCAGGCGGTGCACGTGCAGAAGGGCGCAGCACAGCGCGGCAGCCCCGGCCTCCATTGTGTGGCGGTGCAATTACAGCGGGGCTTGGGGCAGCGCAGCAGCTCCAGCCTGCATTGTGAGGCAGTGCAAGTGCAGCGGGGCGCCACGCAGCACAATGGCCATCGCCTGCATTGTGAGGCAGTGCAAGTGCAGCGGGGCGTGGCACAGGGCGGCATCCCTGGCCTCCATTGTGAGGCGGTGCAAATACAGCACAGAACAGTGCTGCGCGGCAGGCCGGCCTCCACTGTGAGGCGTTGCATTTGCGCAGGGTGGGTAGCACATGGCGGCTGGCTCCGCTTCGATTGTGAGGCAATACAATTCTAAGGGGTGCGGCACAGCATGGCAGCCCCGGCCTGTATTGTGAGGCGCTGGAAGTGCAGGGGGGCGCAGCGCAGCATAGCGGCCCCGGCCTCCATTGTGAGGCGGTGCCAGTACAGCGTGGCGCAGTGCGGTGCGGTGCAGCGCGGCAGCCTTGGCCTCTCTTGTGAGGTGGTTGAAGTGCAGCGGGCGAGGCGCAGCGCGGCGGCCCCGGACTCCATTGTCAGGCGCTGAAAGTAGAGAGGGGCGCGGCGCAGCGCGGCACGCCCGGCCTTCATTATTAGGCGGTGCAAGTGCAGCGTGGCACAGCGCAGCGCTTCGCGCACATGCTCCATTGTCAGGCGGTGCACGTGCAGAAGGGCGCAGCACAGCGCGGCAGCCCCGGCCTCCATTGTGTGGCGGTGCAATTACAGCGGGGCTTGGGGCAGCGCAGCAGCTCCAGCCTGCATTGTGAGGCAGTGCAAGTGCAGCGGGGCGCCACGCAGCACAATGGCCTTCGCCTGCATTGTGAGGCAGTGCAAGTGCAGCGGGGCGTGGCACAGGGCGGCATCCCTGGCCTCCATTGTGAGGCGGTGCAAATACAGCACAGAACAGTGCTGCGCGGCAGGCCCGGCCTCCACTGTGAGGCGTTGCATGCGCAGCGGGGCGTGGCGCAGCACGGCTGGCTGGGCCTCCATTGTGAGGCGTTGCAAGTACAGCGGGGCGTAGCACATGGCGGCTGGCTCCGCTTCGATTGTGAGGCAATACAATTCTAAGGGGTGCGGCACAGCATGGCAGCCCGGCCTGCATTGTGAGGCGCTGGAAGTGCAGGGGGGCGCAGCGCAGCATAGCGGCCCCGGCCTCCATTGTGAGGCGGTGCCAGTACAGCGTGGCGCAGTGCGGTGCGGTGCAGCGCGGCAGCCTTGGCCTCTATTGTGAGGTGGTTGAAGTGCAGCGGGCGAGGCGCAGCGCGGCGGCCCCGGACTCCATTGTCAGGCGCTGAAAGTAGAGAGGGGCGCGGCGCAGCGCGGCACGCCCGGCCTTCATTATTAGGCGGTGCAAGTGCAGCGTGGCACAGCGCAGCGCTTCGCGCACATGCTCCATTGTCAGGCGGTGCACGTGCAGAAGGGCGCAGCACAGCGCGGCAGCCCCGGCCTCCATTGTGTGGCGGTGCGATTACAGCGGGGCTTGGGGCAGCGCAGCAGCTCCAGCCTGCATTGTGAGGCAGTGCAAGTGCAGCGGGGCGCCACGCAGCACAATGGCCTTCGCCTGCATTGTGAGGCAGTGCAAGTGCAGCGGGGCGTGGCACAGGGCGGCATCCCTGGCCTCCATTGTGAGGCGGTGCAAATACAGCACAGAACAGTGCTGCGCGGCAGGCCCGGCCTCCACTGTGAGGCGTTGCATGCGCAGCGGGGCGTGGCGCAGCACGGCTGGCTGGGCCTCCATTGTGAGGCATTGCAAGTACAGCGGGGCGTAGCACATGGCGGCTGGCTCCGCTTCGATTGTGAGGCAATACAAGTTCTAAGGGGTGCGGCACAGCATGGCAGCCCCGGCCTGCATTGTGAGGCGCTGGAAGTGCAGGGGGGCGCAGCGCAGCATAGCGGCCCCGGCCTCCATTGTGAGGCGGTGCCAGTACAGCGTGGCGCAGTGCGGTGCGGTGCAGCGCGGCAGCCTTGGCCTCTATTGTGAGGTGGTTGAAGTGCAGCGGGCGAGGCGCAGCGCGGCGGCCCCGGACTCCATTGTCAGGCGCTGAAAGTAGAGAGGGGCGCGGCGCAGCGCGGCACGCCCGGCCTTCATTATTAGGCGCGGTGCAAGTGCAGCGTGGCACAGCGCAGCGCTTCGCGCACATGCTCCATTGTCAGGCGGTGCACGTGCAGAAGGGCGCAGCACAGCGCGGCAGCCCCGGCCTCCATTGTGTGGCGGTGCAATTACAGCGGGGCTTGGGGCAGCGCAGCAGCTCCAGCCTGCATTGTGAGGCAGTGCAAGTGCAGCGGGGCGCCACGCAGCACAATGGCCTTCGCCTGCATTGTGAGGCAGTGCAAGTGCAGCGGGGCGTGGCACAGGGCGGCATCCCTGGCCTCCATTGTGAGGCGGTGCAAATACAGCACAGAACAGTGCTGCGCGGCAGGCCCGGCCTCCACTGTGAGGCGTTGCATGCGCAGCGGGGCGTGGCGCAGCACGGCTGGCTGGGCCTCCATTGTGAGGCATTGCAAGTACAGCGGGGCGTAGCACATGGCGGCTGGCTCCGCTTCGATTGTGAGGCAATACAATTCTAAGGGGTGCGGCACAGCATGGCAGCCCCGGCCTGCATTGTGAGGCGCTGGAAGTGCAGGGGGGCGCAGCGCAGCATAGCGGCCCCGGCCTCCATTGTGAGGCGGTGCCAGTACAGCGTGGCGCAGTGCGGTGCGGTGCAGCGCGGCAGCCTTGGCCTCTATTGTGAGGTGGTTGAAGTGCAGCGGGCGAGGCGCAGCGCGGCGGCCCCGGACTCCATTGTCAGGCGCTGAAAGTAGAGAGGGGCGCGGCGCAGCGCGGCACGCCCGGCCTTCATTATTAGGCGGTGCAAGTGCAGCGTGGCACAGCGCAGCGCTTTCGCGCACACATGCTCCATTGTCAGGCGGTGCACGTGCAGAAGGGCGCAGCACAGCGCGGCAGCCCCGGCCTCCATTGTGTGGCGGTGCAATTACAGCGGGGCTTGGGGCAGCGCAGCAGCTCCAGCCTGCATTGTGAGGCAGTGCAAGTGCAGCGGGGCGCCACGCAGCACAATGGCCTTCGCCTGCATTGTGAGGCAGTGCAAGTGCAGCGGGGCGTGGCACAGGGCGGCATCCCTGGCCTCCATTGTGAGGCGGTGCAAATACAGCACAGAACAGTGCTGCGCGGCAGGCCCGGCCTCCACTGTGAGGCGTTGCATGCGCAGCGGGGCGTGGCGCAGCACGGCTGGCTGGGCCTCCATTGTGAGGCGTTGCAAGTACAGCGGGGCGTAGCACATGGCGGCTGGCTCCGCTTCGATTGTGAGGCAATACTTATTCTAAGGGGTGCGGCACAGCATGGCAGCCCCGGCCTGTATTGTGAGGCGCTGGAAGTGCAGGGGGGCGCAGCGCAGCATAGCGGCCCCGGCCTCCATTGTGAGGCGGTGCCAGTACAGCGTGGCGCAGTGCGGTGCGGTGCAGCGCGGCAGCCTTGGCCTCTATTGTGAGGTGGTTGAAGTGCAGCGGGCGAGGCGCAGCGCGGCGGCCCCGGACTCCATTGTCAGGCGCTGAAAGTAGAGAGGGGCGCGGCGCAGCGCGGCACGCCCGGCCTTCATTATTAGGCGGTGCAAGTGCAGCGTGGCACAGCGCAGCGCTTCGCGCACATGCTCCATTGTCAGGCGGTGCACGTGCAGAAGGGCGCAGCACAGCGCGGCAGCCCCGGCCTCCATTGTGTGGCGGTGCAATTACAGCGGGGCTTGGGGCAGCGCAGCAGCTCCAGCCTGCATTGTGAGGCAGTGCAAGTGTGCGCGGGGCGCCACGCAGCACAATGGCCTTGGCCTGCATTGTGAGGCAGTGCAAGTGCAGCGGGGCGTGGCACAGGGCGGCATCCCTGGCCTCCATTGTGAGGCGGTGCAAATACAGCACAGAACAGTGCTGTGCGGCAGGCCCGGCCTCCACTGTGAGGCGTTGCATGCGCAGCGGGGGCGTAGCACATGGCGGCTGGCTCCGCTTCGATTGTGAGGCAATACAATTCTAAGGGGTGCGGCACAGCATGGCAGCCCCGGCCTGCATTGTGAGGCGCTGGAAGTGCAGGGGGGCGCAGCGCAGCATAGCGGCCCCGGCCTCCATTGTGAGGCGGTGCCAGTACAGCGTGGCGCAGTGCGGTGCGGTGCAGCGCGGCAGCCTTGGCCTCTATTGTGAGGTGGTTGAAGTGCAGCGGGCGAGGCGCAGCGCGGCGGCCCCGGACTCCATTGTCAGGCGCTGAAAGTAGAGAGGGGCGCGGCGCAGCGCGGCACGCCCGGCCTTCATTATTAGGCGGTGCAAGTGCAGCGTGGCACAGCGCAGCGCTTCGCGCACAGCTCCATTGTCAGGCGGTGCACGTGCAGAAGGGCGCAGCACAGCGCGGCAGCCCCGGCCTCCATTGTGTGGCGGTGCAATTACAGCGGGGCTTGGGGCAGCGCAGCAGCTCCAGCCTGCATTGTGAGGCAGTGCAAGTGCAGCGGGGCGCCACGCAGCACAATGGCCTTGGCCTGCATTGTGAGGCAGTGCAAGTGCAGCGGGCGTGGCACAGGGCGGCATCCCTGGCCTCCATTGTGAGGCGGTGCAAATACAGCACAGAACAGTGCTGCGCGGCAGGCCGGCCTCCACTGTGAGGCGTTGCATGCGCAGCGGGGCGTGGCGCAGCACGGCTGGCTGGGCCTCCATTGTGAGGCATTGCAAGTACAGCGGGGCGAAGCACATGGCGGCTGGCTCCGCTTCGATTGTGAGGCAATAAGTTCTAAGGGGTGCGGCACAGCATGGCAGCCCCGGCCTGCATTGTGAGGCGCTGGAAGTGCAGGGGGGCGCAGCGCAGCATAGCGGCCCGGCCTCCATTGTGAGGTGAGGCGGTGCCAGTACAGCGTGGCGCAGTGCGGTGCGGTGCAGCGCGGCAGCCTTGGCCTCTATTGTGAGGTGGTTGAAGTGCAGCGGGCGAGGCGCAGCGCGGCGGCCCCGGACTCCATTGTCAGGCGCTGAAAGTAGAGAGGGGCGCGGCGCAGCGCGGCACGCCCGGCCTTCATTATTAGGCGGTGCAAGTGCAGCGTGGCACAGCGCAGCGCTTCGCGCACATGCTCCATTGTCAGGCGGTGCACGTGCAGAAGGGCGCAGCACAGCGCGGCAGCCCCGGCCTCCATTGTGTGGCGGTGCAATTACAGCGGGGCTTGGGGCAGCGCAGCAGCTCCAGCCTGCATTGTGAGGCAGTGCAAGTGCAGCGGGGCGCCACGCAGCACAATGGCCTTGGCCTGCATTGTGAGGCAGTGCAAGTGCAGCGGGGCGTGGCACAGGGCGGCATCCCTGGCCTCCATTGTGAGGCGGTGCAAATACAGCACAGAACAGTGCTGCGCGGCAGGCCGGCCTCCACTGTGAGGCGTTGCATGCGCAGCGGGGCGTGGCGCAGCACGGCTGGCTGGGCCTCCATTGTGAGGCATTGCAAGTACAGCGGGGCGTAGCACATGGCGGCTGGCTCCGCTTCGATTGTGAGGCAATACTTATTCTAAGGGGTGCGGCACAGCGTGGCAGCCCCGGCCTGTATTGTGAGGCGCTGGAAGTGCAGGGGGGCGCAGCGCAGCATAGCGGCCCCGGCCTCCATTGTGAGGCGGTGCCAGTACAGCGTGGCGCAGTGCGGTGCGGTGCGGTGCAGCGCGGCAGCCTTGGCCTCTATTGTGAGGTGGTTGAAGTGCAGCGGGCGAGGCGCAGCGCGGCGGCCCCGGACTCCATTGTCAGGCGCTGAAAGTAGAGAGGGGCGCGGCGCAGCGCGGCACGCCCGGCCTTCATTATTAGGCGGTGCAAGTGCAGCGTGGCACAGCGCAGCGCTTCGCGCACATGCTCCATTGTCAGGCGGTGCACGTGCAGAAGGGCGCAGCACAGCGCGGCAGCCCCGGCCTCCATTGTGTGGCGGTGCAATTACAGCGGGGCTTGGGGCAGCGCAGCAGCTCCAGCCTGCATTGTGAGGCAGTGCAAGTGCAGCGGGGCGCCACGCAGCACAATGGCCTTGGCCTGCATTGTGAGGCAGTGCAAGTGCAGCGGGGCGTGGCACAGGGCGGCATCCCTGGCCTCCATTGTGAGGCGGTGCAAATACAGCACAGAACAGTGCTGCGCGGCAGGCCCGGCCTCCACTGTGAGGCGTTGCATGCGCAGCGGGGCGTGGCGCAGCACGGCTGGCTGGGCCTCCATTGTGAGGCATTGCAAGTACAGCGGGGCGTAGCACATGGCGGCTGGCTCCGCTTCGATTGTGAGGCAATACTTATTCTAAGGGGTGCGGCCCAGCATGGCAGCCCCGGCCTGCATTGTGAGGCGCTGGAAGTGCAGGGGGGCGCAGCGCAGCATAGCCGCCCCGGCCTCCATTGTGAGGCGGTGCCAGTACAGCGTGGCGCAGTGCGGTGCGGTGCAGCGCGGCAGCCTTGGCCTCTAGTGTGAGGTGGTTGAAGTGCAGCGGGCGAGGCGCAGCGCGGCGCCCCGGACTCCATTGTCAGGCGCTGAAAGTAGAGAGGGGCGCGGCGCAGCGCGGCACGCCCGGCCTTCATTATTAGGCGGTGCAAGTGCAGCGTGGCACAGCGCAGCGCTTCGCGCACATGCTCCATTGTCAGGCGGTGCACGTGCAGAAGGGCGCAGCACAGCGCGGCAGCCCCGGCCTCCATTGTGTGGCGGTGCAATTACAGCGGGGCTTGGGGCAGCGCAGCAGCTCCAGCCTGCATTGTGAGGCAGTGCAAGTGCAGCGGGGCGCCACGCAGCACAATGGCCTTCGCCTGATGTGAGGCAGTGCAAGCAGTGCAAGTGCAGCGGGCGTGGCACAGGGCGGCATCCCTGGCCTCCATTGTGAGGCGGTGCAAATACAGCACAGAACAGTGCTGCGCGGCAGGCCGGCCTCCACTGTGAGGCGTTGCATGCGCAGCGGGGCGTGGCGCAGCACGGCTGGCTGGGCCTCCATTGTGAGGCATTGCAAGTACAGCGGGGCGTAGCACATGGCGGCTGGCTCCGCTTCGATTGTGAGGCAATACTTATTCTAAGGGGTGCGGCACAGCATGGCAGCCCCGGCCTGTATTGTGAGGCGCTGGAAGTGCAGGGGGGCGCAGCGCAGCATAGCGGCCCGGCCTCCATTGTGAGGCGGTGCCAGTACAGCGTGGCGCAGTGCGGTGCGGTGCAGCGCGGCAGCCTTGGCCTCTATTGTGAGGTGGTTGAAGTGCAGCGGGCGAGGCGCAGCGCGGCGGCCCCGGACTCCATTGTCAGGCGCTGAAAGTAGAGAGGGGCGCGGCGCAGCGCGGCACGCCCGGCCTTCATTATTAGGCGGTGCAAGTGCAGCGTGGCACAGCGCAGCGCTTCGCGCACATGCTCCATTGTCAGGCGGTGCACGTGCAGAAGGGCGCAGCACAGCGCGGCAGCCCCGGCCTCCATTGTGTGGCGGTGCAATTACAGCGGGGCTTGGGGCAGCGCAGCAGCTCCAGCCTGCATTGTGAGGCAGTGCAAGTGCAGCGGGGCGCCACGCAGCACAATGGCCTTCGCCTGCATTGTGAGGCAGTGCAAGTGCAGCGGGGCGTGGCACAGGGCGGCATCCCTGGCCTCCATTGTGAGGCGGTGCAAATACAGCACAGAACAGTGCTGCGCGGCAGGCCCGGCCTCCACTGTGAGGCGTTGCATGCGCAGCGGGGCGTGGCGCAGCACGGCTGGCTGGGCCTCCATTGTGAGGCATTGCAAGTACAGCGGGGCGTAGCACATGGCGGCTGGCTCCGCTTCGATTGTGAGGCAATACTTATTCTAAGGGGTGCGGCACAGCATGGCAGCCCCGGCCTGCATTGTGAGGCGCTGGAAGTGCAGGGGGGCGCAGCGCAGCATAGCGGCCCCGGCCTCCATTGTGAGGCGGTGCCAGTACAGCGTGGCGCAGTGCGGTGCGGTGCAGCGCGGCAGCCTTGGCCTCTATTGTGAGGTGGTTGAAGTGCAGCGGGCGAGGCGCAGCGCGGCGGCCCCGGACTCCATTGTCAGGCGCTGAAAGTAGAGAGGGGCGCGGCGCAGCGCGGCACGCCCGGCCTTCATTATTAGGCGGTGCAAGTGCAGCGTGGCACAGCGCAGCGCTTCGCGCACAGCTGCTCCATTGTCAGGCGGTGCACGTGCAGAGAGGGCGCAGCACAGCGCGGCAGCCCCGGCCTCCATTGTGTGTGGGTGCAATTACAGCGGGGCTTGGGGCAGCGCAGCAGCTCCAGCCTGCATTGTGAGGCAGTGCAAGTGCAGCGGGGCGCCACGCAGCACAATGGCCTTCGCCTGCATTGTGAGGCCGTGCAAGTGCAGCGGGGCGTGGCACAGGGCGGCATCCCTGGCCTCCATTGTGAGGCGGTGCAAATACAGCACAGAACAGTGCTGCGCGGCAGGCCCGGCCTCCACTGTGAGGCGTTGCATGCGCAGCGGGGCGTGGCGCAGCACGGCTGGCTGGGCCTCCATTGTGAGGCATTGCAAGTACAGCGGGGCGTAGCACATGGCGGCTGGCTCCGCTTCGATTGTGAGGCAATACTTATTCTAAGGGGTGCGGCACAGCATGGCAGCCCGGCCTGCATTGTGAGGCGCTGGAAGTGCAGGGGGGCGCAGCGCAGCATAGCGGCCCCGGCCTCCATTGTGAGGCGGTGCCAGTACAGCGTGGCGCAGTGCGGTGCGGTGCAGCGCGGCAGCCTTGGCCTCTATTGTGAGGTGGTTGAAGTGCAGCGGGCGAGGCGCAGCGCGGCGGCCCCGGACTCCATTGTCAGGCGCTGAAAGTAGAGAGGGGCGCGGCGCAGCGCGGCACGCCCGGCCTTCATTATTAGGCGGTGCAAGTGCAGCGTGGCACAGCGCAGCGCTTCGCGCACATGACTCCATTGTCAGGCGGTGCACGTGCAGAAGGGCGCAGCACAGCGCGGCAGCCCGGCCTCCATTGTGTGGCGGTGCAATTACAGCGGGGCTTGGGGCAGCGCAGCAGCTCCAGCCTGCATTGTGAGGCAGTGCAAGTGCAGCGGGGCGCCACGCAGCACAATGGCCTTGGCCTGCATTGTGAGGCAGTGCAAGTGCAGCGGGGCGTGGCACAGGGCGGCATCCCTGGCCTCCATTGTGAGGCGGTGCAAATACAGCACAGAACAGTGCTGCGCGGCAGGCCCGGCCTCCACTGTGAGGCGTTGCATGCGCAGCGGGGCGTGGCGCAGCACGGCTGGCTGGGCCTCCATTGTGAGGCATTGCAAGTACAGCGGGGCGTAGCACATGGCGGCTGGCTCCGCTTCGATTGTGAGGCAATACTTATTCTAAGGGGTGCGGCACAGCATGGCAGCCCCGGCCTGCATTGTGAGGCGCTGGAAGTGCAGGGGGGCGCAGCGCAGCATAGCGGCCCGGCCTCCATTGTGAGGCGGTGCCAGTACAGCGTGGCGCAGTGCGGTGCGGTGCAGCGCGGCAGCCTTGGCCTCTATTGTGAGGTGGTTGAAGTGCAGCGGGCGAGGCGCAGCGCGGCGGCCCCGGACTCCATTGTCAGGCGCTGAAAGTAGAGAGGGGCGCGGCGCAGCGCGGCACGCCCGGCCTTCATTATTAGGCGGTGCAAGTGCAGCGTGGCACAGCGCAGCGCTTCGCGCACAGCTCCATTGTCAGGCGGTGCACGTGCAGAAGGGCGCAGCACAGCGCGGCAGCCCGGCCTCCATTGTGTGGCGGTGCAATTACAGCGGGGCTTGGGCAGCGCAGCAGCTCCAGCCTGCATTGTGAGGCAGTGCAAGTGCAGCGGGGCGCCACGCAGCACAATGGCCTTTGCCTGCATTGTGAGGCAGTGCAAGTGCAGCGGGGCGTGGCACAGGGCGGCATCCCTGGCCTCCATTGTGAGGCGGTGCAAATACAGCACAGAACAGTGCTGCGCGGCAGGCCGGCCTCCACTGTGAGGCGTTGCATGCGCAGCGGGGCGTGGCGCAGCACGGCTGGCTGGGCCTCCATTGTGAGGCATTGCAAGTACAGCGGGGCGTAGCACATGGCGGCTGGCTCCGCTTCGATTGTGAGGCAATACAATTCTAAGGGGTGCGGCACAGCATGGCAGCCCCGGCCTGCATTGTGAGGCGCTGGAAGTGCAGGGGGGCGCAGCGCAGCATAGCGGCCCCGGCCTCCATTGTGAGGCGGTGCCAGTACAGCGTGGCGCAGTGCGGTGCGGTGCAGCGCGGCAGCCTTGGCCTCTATTGTGAGGTGGTTGAAGTGCAGCGGGCGAGGCGCAGCGCGGCGGCCCGGACTCCATTGTCAGGCGCTGAAAGTAGAGAGGGGCGCGGCGCAGCGCGGCACGCCCGGCCTTCATTATTAGGCGGTGCAAGTGCAGCGTGGCACAGCGCAGCGCTTCGCGCACATGCTCCATTGTCAGGCGGTGCACGTGCAGAAGGGCGCAGCACAGCGCGGCAGCCCCGGCCTCCATTGTGTGGCGGTGCAATTACAGCGGGGCTTGGGGCAGCGCGCAGCAGCTCCAGCCTGCATTGTGAGGCAGTGCAAGTGCAGCGGGGCGCCACGCAGCACAATGGCCTTCGCCTGCATTGTGAGGCAGTGCAAGTGCAGCGGGGCGTGGCACAGGGCGGCATCCCTGGCCTCCATTGTGAGGCGGTGCAAATACAGCACAGAACAGTGCTGCGCGGCAGGCCGGCCTCCACTGTGAGGCGTTGCATGCGCAGCGGGGCGTGGCGCAGCACGGCTGGCTGGGCCTCCATTGTGAGGCATTGCAAGTACAGCGGGGCGTAGCACATGGCGGCTGGCTCCGCTTCGATTGTGAGGCAATACTTATTCTAAGGGGTGCGGCACAGCATGGCAGCCCGGCCTGCATTGTGAGGCGCTGGAAGTGCAGGGGGGCGCAGCGCAGCATAGCGGCCCCGGCCTCCATTGTGAGGCGGTGCCAGTACAGCGTGGCGCAGTGCGGTGCGGTGCAGCGCGGCAGCCTTGGCCTCTATTGTGAGGTGGTTGAAGTGCAGCGGGCGAGGCGCAGCGCGGCGGCCCCGGACTCCATTGTCAGGCGCTGAAAGTAGAGAGGGGCGCGGCGCAGCGCGGCACGCCCGGCCTTCATTATTAGGCGGTGCAAGTGCAGCGTGGCACAGCGCAGCGCTTTGCACACATGCTCCATTGTCAGGCGGTGCACGTGCAGATGGGCGCTGCACAGCGCGGCAGCCCCGGCCTCCATTGTGTGGCGGTGCAATTACAGCGGGGCTTGGGGCAGCGCAGCAGCTCCAGCCTGCATTGTGAGGCAGTGCAAGTGCAGCGGGGGGCGCCACGCAGCACAATGGCCTTGGCCTGCATTGTGAGGCAGTGCAAGTGCAGCGGGGCGTGGCACAGGGCGGCATCCCTGGCCTCCATTGTGAGGCGGTGCAAATACAGCACAGAACAGTGCTGCACGCGGTGGCCCGGCCCTCCATTGTGAGGCATTGCAAGTACAGCGGGGCGTAGCACATGGCGGCTGGCTCCGCTTCGATTGTGAGGCAATACAATTCTAAGGGGTGCGGCACAGCATGGCAGCCCCGGCCTGCATTGTGAGGCGCTGGAAGTGCAGGGGGGCGCAGCGCAGCATAGCGGCCCCGGCCTCCATTGTGAGGCGGTGCCAGTACAGCGTGGCGCAGTGCGGTGCGGTGCAGCGCGGCAGCCTTGGCCTCTATTGTGAGGTGGTTGAAGTGCAGCGGGCGAGGCGCAGCGCGGCGGCCCCGGACTCCATTGTCAGGCGCTGAAAGTAGAGAGGGGCGCGGCGCAGCGCGGCACGCCCGGCCTTCATTATTAGGCGGTGCAAGTGCAGCGTGGCACAGCGCAGCGCTTCGCGCACATGCTCCATTGTCAGGCGGTGCACGTGCAGAAGGGCGCAGCACAGCGCGGCAGCCCCGGCCTCCATTGTGTGGCGGTGCAATTACAGCGGGGCTTGGGGCAGCGCAGCAGCTCCAGCCTGCATTGTGAGGCAGTGCAAGTGCAGCGGGGCGCCACGCAGCACAATGGCCTTCGCCTGCATTGTGAGGCAGTGCAAGTGCAGCGGGGCGTGGCACAGGGCGGCATCCCTGGCCTCCATTGTGAGGCGGTGCAAATACAGCACAGAACAGTGCTGCGCGGCAGGCCCGGCCTCCACTGTGAGGCGTTGCATGCGCAGCGGGGCGTGGCGCAGCACGGCTGGCTGGGCCTCCATTGTGAGGCATTGCAAGTACAGCGGGGCGTAGCACATGGCGGCTGGCTCCGCTTCGATTGTGAGGCAATACAATTCTAAGGGGTGCGGCACAGCATGGCAGCCCCGGCCTGTATTGTGAGGCGCTGGAAGTGCAGGGGGGCGCAGCGCAGCATAGCGGCCCCGGCCTCCATTGTGAGGCGGTGCCAGTACAGCGTGGCGCAGTGCGGTGCGGTGCAGCGCGGCAGCCTTGGCCTCTATTGTGAGGTGGTTGAAGTGCAGCGGGCGAGGCGCAGCGCGGCGGCCCCGGACTCCATTGTCAGGCGCTGAAAGTAGAGAGGGGCGCGGCGCAGCGCGGCACGCCCGGCCTTCATTATTAGGCGGTGCAAGTGCAGCGTGGCACAGCGCAGCGCTTCGCGCACATGCTCCATTGTCAGGCGGTGCACGTGCAGAAGGGCGCAGCACAGCGCGGCAGCCCCGGCCTCCATTGTGTGGCGGTGCAATTACAGCGGGGCTTGGGGCAGCGCAGCAGCTCCAGCCTGCATTGTGAGGCAGTGCAAGTGCAGCGGGGCGCCACGCAGCACAATGGCCTTGGCCTGCATTGTGAGGCAGTGCAAGTGCAGCGGGGCGTGGCACAGGGCGGCATCCCTGGCCTCCATTGTGAGGCGGTGCAAATACAGCACAGAACAGTGCTGCGCGGCAGGCCCGGCCTCCACTGTGAGGCGTTGCATGCGCAGCGGGGCGTGGCGCAGCACGGCTGGCTGGGCCTCCATTGTGAGGCATTGCAAGTACAGCGGGGCGTAGCACATGGCGGCTGGCTCCGCTTCGATTGTGAGGCAATACAATTCTAAGGGGTGCGGCACAGCATGGCAGCCCCGGCCTGCATTGTGAGGCGCTGGAAGTGCAGGGGGGCGCAGCGCAGCATAGCGGCCCCGGCCTCCATTGTGAGGCGGTGCCAGTACAGCGTGGCGCAGTGCGGTGCGGTGCAGCGCGGCAGCCTTGGCCTCTATTGTGAGGTGGTTGAAGTGCAGCGGGCGAGGCGCAGCGCGGCGGCCCCGGACTCCATTGTCAGGCGCTGAAAGTAGAGAGGGGCGCGGCGCAGCGCGGCACGCCCGGCCTTCATTATTAGGCGGTGCAAGTGCAGCGTGGCACAGCGCAGCGCTTCGCGCACATGCTCCATTGTCAGGCGGTGCACGTGCAGAAGGGCGCAGCACAGCGCGGCAGCCCCGGCCTCCATTGTGTGGCGGTGCAATTACAGCGGGGCTTGGGGCAGCGCAGCAGCTCCAGCCTGCATTGTGAGGCAGTGCAAGTGCAGGGGGCGCCACGCAGCACAATGGCCTTCGCCTGCATTGTGAGGCAGTGCAAGTGCAGCGGGGCGTGGCACAGGGCGGCATCCCTGGCCTCCATTGTGAGGCGGTGCAAATACAGCACAGAACAGTGCTGCGCGGCAGGCCCGGCCTCCACTGTGAGGCGTTGCATGCGCAGCGGGGGCGTGGCGCAGCACGGCTGGCTGGGCCTCCATTGTGAGGCATTGCAAGTACAGCGGGGCGTAGCACATGGCGGCTGGCTCCGCTTCGATTGTGAGGCAATACAAGTTCTAAGGGGTGCGGCACAGCATGGCAGCCCCGGCCTGCATTGTGAGGCGCTGGAAGTGCAGGGGGGCGCAGCGCAGCATAGCGGCCCCGGCCTCCATTGTGAGGCGGTGCCAGTACAGCGTGGCGCAGTGCGGTGCGGTGCAGCGCGGCAGCCTTGGCCTCTATTGTGAGGTGGTTGAAGTGCAGCGGGCGAGGCGCAGCGCGGCGGCCCCGGACTCCATTGTCAGGCGCTGAAAGTAGAGAGGGGCGCGGCGCAGCGCGGCACGCCCGGCCTTCATTATTAGGCGGTGCAAGTGCAGCGTGGCACAGCGCAGCGCTTCGCGCACATGCTCCATTGTCAGGCGGTGCACGTGCAGAAGGGCGCAGCACAGCGCGGCAGCCCCGGCCTCCATTGTGTGGCGGGGCAATTACAGCGGGGCTTGGGGCAGCGCAGCAGCTCCAGCCTGCATTGTGAGGCAGTGCAAGTGCAGCGGGGCGCCACGCAGCACAATGGCCTTGGCCTGCATTGTGAGGCAGTGCAAGTGCAGCGGGGCGTGGCACAGGGCGGCATCCCTGGCCTCCATTGTGAGGCGGTGCAAATACAGCACAGAACAGTGCTGCGCGGCAGGCCCGGCCTCCACTGTGAGGCGTTGCATGCGCAGCGGGGCGTGGCGCAGCACGGCTGGCTGGGCCTCCATTGTGAGGCATTG
The DNA here is from genome assembly GCF_028858705.1 of Grus americana. Lineage (NCBI taxonomy): Eukaryota > Metazoa > Chordata > Aves > Gruiformes > Gruidae > Grus > Grus americana. Next base: position 29,819 of record NW_026561639.1, read on the forward strand.
CAAGTACAGCGGGGCGTAGCACATGGCGGCTGGCTCCGCTTCGATTGTGAGGCAATACTTATTCTAAGGGGTGCGGCACAGCATGGCAGCCCCGGCCTGCATTGTGAGGCGCTGGAAGTGCAGGGGGGCGCAGCGCAGCATAGCGGCCCCGGCCTCCATTGTGAGGCGGTGCCAGTACAGCGTGGCGCAGTGCGGTGCGGTGCAGCGCGGCAGCCTTGGCCTCTATTGTGAGGTGGTTGAAGTGCAGCGGGCGAGGCGCAGCGCGGCGGCCCCGGACTCCATTGTCAGGCGCTGAAAGTAGAGAGGGGCGCGGCGCAGCGCGGCACGCCCGGCCTTCATTATTAGGCGGTGCAAGTGCAGCGTGGCACAGCGCAGCGCTTCGCGCACATGCTCCATTGTCAGGCGGTGCACGTGCAGAAGGGCGCAGCACAGCGCGGCAGCCCCGGCCTCCATTGTGTGGCGGTGCAATTACAGCGGGGCTTGGGGCAGCGCAGCAGCTCCAGCCTGCATTGTGAGGCAGTGCAAGTGCAGCGGGGCGCCACGCAGCACAATGGCCTTCGCCTGCATTGTGAGGCAGTGCAAGTGCAGCGGGGCGTGGCACAGGGCGGCATCCCTGGCCTCCATTGTGAGGCGGTGCAAATACAGCACAGAACAGTGCTGCGCGGCAGGCCCGGCCTCCACTGTGAGGCGTTGCATGCGCAGGGGGGCGTGGCGCAGCACGGCGGGCTGGGCCTCCATTGTGAGGCCTTGCAAGTACAGCGGGGCGTAGCACATGGCGGCTGGCTCCGCTTCGATTGTGAGGCAATACAATTCTAAGGGGTGCGGCACAGCATGGCAGCCCCGGCCTGCATTGTGAGGCGCTGGAAGTGCAGGGGGGCGCAGCGCAGCATAGCGGCCCCGGCCTCCATTGTGAGGCGGTGCCAGTACAGCGTGGCGCAGTGCGGTGCGGTGCAGCGCGGCAGCCTTGGCCTCTATTGTGAGGTGGTTGAAGTGCAGCGGGCGAGGCGCAGCGCGGCGGCCCCGGACTCCATTGTCAGGCGCTGAAAGTAGAGAGGGGCGCGGCGCAGCGCGGCACGCCCGGCCTTCATTATTAGGCGGTGCAAGTGCAGCGTGGCACAGCGCAGCGCTTTGCACACAGACTCCATTGTCAGGCGGTGCACGTGCAGAAGGGCGCAGCACAGCGCGGCAGCCCCGGCCTCCATTGTGTGGCGGTGCAATTACAGCGGGGCTTGGGGCAGCGCAGCAGCTCCAGCCTGCATTGTGAGGCAGTGCAAGTGCAGCGGGGCGCCACGCAGCACAATGGCCTTCGCCTGCATTGTGAGGCAGTGCAAGTGCAGCGGGGCGTGGCACAGGGCGGCATCCCTGGCCTCCATTGTGAGGCGGTGCAAATACAGCACAGAACAGTGCTGCGCGGCAGGCCGGCCTCCACTGTGAGGCGTTGCATGCGCAGCGGGGCGTGGCGCAGCACGGCTGGCTGGGCCTCCATTGTGAGGCATTGCAAGTACAGCGGGGCGTAGCACATGGCGGCTGGCTCCGCTTCGATTGTGAGGCAATACTTATTCTAAGGGGTGCGGCACAGCATGGCAGCCCCGGCCTGTATTGTGAGGCGCTGGAAGTGCAGGGGGGCGCAGCGCAGCATAGCGGCCCCGGCCTCCATTGTGAGGCGGTGCCAGTACAGCGTGGCGCAGTGCGGTGCGGTGCAGCGCGGCAGCCTTGGCCTCTATTGTGAGGTGGTTGAAGTGCAGCGGGCGAGGCGCAGCGCGGCGGCCCCGGACTCCATTGTCAGGCGCTGAAAGTAGAGAGGGGCGCGGCGCAGCGCGGCACGCCCGGCCTTCATTATTAGGCGGTGCAAGTGCAGCGTGGCACAGCGCAGCGCTTCGCGCACATGCTCCATTGTCAGGCGGTGCACGTGCAGAAGGGCGCAGCACAGCGCGGCAGCCCCGGCCTCCATTGTGTGGCGGTGCAATTACAGCGGGGCTTGGGGCAGCGCAGCAGCTCCAGCCTGCATTGTGAGGCAGTGCAAGTGCAGCGGGGCGCACGCAGCACAATGGCCTTCGCCTGCATTGTGTGGCGTGGGCAGTGCAAGTGCAGCGGGGCATGGCACAGGGCGGCATCCCTGGCCTCCATTGTGAGGCGGTGCAAATACAGCACAGAACAGTGCTGCGCGGCAGGCCCGGCCTCCACTGTGAGGCGTTGCATGCGCAGCGGGGCGTGGCGCAGCACGGCTGGCTGGGCCTCCATTGTGAGGCATTGCAAGTACAGCGGGGCGTAGCACATGGCGGCTGGCTCCGCTTCGATTGTGAGGCAATACAATTCTAAGGGGTGCGGCACAGCATGGCAGCCCCGGCCTGCATTGTGAGGCGCTGGAAGTGCAGGGGGGCGCAGCGCAGCATAGCGGCCCCGGCCTCCATTGTGAGGCGGTGCCAGTACAGCGTGGCGCAGTGCGGTGCGGTGCAGCGCGGCAGCCTTGGCCTCTATTGTGAGGTGGTTGAAGTGCAGCGGGCGAGGCGCAGCGCGGCGGCCCCGGACTCCATTGTCAGGCGCTGAAAGTAGAGAGGGGCGCGGCGCAGCGCGGCACGCCCGGCCTTCATTATTAGGCGGTGCAAGTGCAGCGTGGCACAGCGCAGCGCTTCGCGCACAGCTCCATTGTCAGGCGGTGCACGTGCAGAAGGGCGCAGCACAGCGCGGCAGCCCCGGCCTCCATTGTGTGGCGGTGCAATTACAGCGGGGCTTGGGGCAGCGCAGCAGCTCCAGCCTGCATTGTGAGGCAGTGCAAGTGCAGCGGGGCGCCACGCAGCACAATGGCCTTCGCCTGCATTGTGAGGCAGTGCAAGTGCAGCGGGGCGTGGCACAGGGCGGCATCCCTGGCCTCCATTGTGAGGCGGTGCAAATACAGCACAGAACAGTGCTGCGCGGCAGGCCCGGCCTCCACTGTGAGGCGTTGCATGCGCAGCGGGGCGTGGCGCAGCACGGCTGGCTGGGCCTCCATTGTGAGGCATTGCAAGTACAGCGGGGCGTAGCACATGGCGGCTGGCTCCGCTTCGATTGTGAGGCAATACTTATTCTAAGGGGTGCGGCAGCATGGCAGCCCGGCCTGCATTGTGAGGCGCTGGAAGTGCAGGGGGGCGCAGCGCAGCATAGCGGCCCCGGCCTCCATTGTGAGGCGGTGCCAGTACAGCGTGGCGCAGTGCGGTGCGGTGCAGCGCGGCAGCCTTGGCCTCTATTGTGAGGTGGTTGAAGTGCAGCGGGCGAGGCGCAGCGCGGCGGCCCCGGACTCCATTGTCAGGCGCTGAAAGTAGAGAGGGGCGCGGCGCAGCGCGGCACGCCCGGCCTTCATTATTAGGCGGTGCAAGTGCAGCGTGGCACAGCGCAGCGCTTCGCGCACATGCTCCATTGTCAGGCGGTGCACGTGCAGAAGGGCGCAGCACAGCGCGGCAGCCCCGGCCTCCATTGTGTGGCGGTGCAATTACAGCGGGGCTTGGGGCAGCGCAGCAGCTCCAGCCTGCATTGTGAGGCAGTGCAAGTGCAGCGGGGCGCCACGCAGCACAATGGCCTTCGCCTGCATTGTGAGGCAGTGCAAGTGCAGCGGGGCGTGGCACAGGGCGGCATCCCTGGCCTCCATTGTGAGGCGGTGCAAATACAGCACAGAACAGTGCTGCGCGGCAGGCCCGGCCTCCACTGTGAGGCGTTGCATGCGCAGCGGGGCGTGGCGCAGCACGGCTGGCTGGGCCTCCATTGTGAGGCATTGCAAGTACAGCGGGGCGTAGCACATGGCGGCTGGCTCCGCTTCGATTGTGAGGCAATACAATTCTAAGGGGTGCGGCACAGCATGGCAGCCCCGGCCTGTATTGTGAGGCGCTGGAAGTGCAGGGGGGCGCAGCGCAGCATAGCGGCCCCGGCCTCCATTGTGAGGCGGTGCCAGTACAGCGTGGCGCAGTGCGGTGCGGTGCAGCGCGCGGCAGCCTTGGCCTCTATTGTGAGGTGGTTGAAGTGCAGCGGGCGAGGCGCAGCGCGGCGGCCCCGGACTCCATTGTCAGGCGCTGAAAGTAGAGAGGGGCGCGGCGCAGCGCGGCACGCCCGGCCTTCATTATTAGGCGGTGCAAGTGCAGCGTGGCGCAGCGCAGCGCTTCGCGCACATGCTCCATTGTCAGGCGGTGCACGTGCAGAAGGGCGCAGCACAGCGCGGCAGCCCCGGCCTCCATTGTGTGGCGGTGCAATTACAGCGGGGCTTGGGGCAGCGCAGCAGCTCCAGCCTGCATTGTGAGGCAGTGCAAGTGCAGCGGGGCGCCACGCAGCACAATGGCCTTGGCCTGCATTGTGAGGCAGTGCAAGTGCAGCGGGGCGTGGCACAGGGCGGCATCCCTGGCCTCCATTGTGAGGCGGTGCAAATACAGCACAGAACAGTGCTGCGCGGCAGGCCCGGCCTCCACTGTGAGGCGTTGCATGCGCAGCGGGGCGTGGCGCAGCACGGCTGGCTGGGCCTCCATTGTGAGGCATTGCAAGTACAGCGGGGCGTAGCACATGGCGGCTGGCTCCGCTTCGATTGTGAGGCAATACAATTCTAAGGGGTGCGGCACAGCATGGCAGCCCGGCCTGCATTGTGAGGCGCTGGAAGTGCAGGGGGGCGCAGCGCAGCATAGCGGCCCCGGCCTCCATTGTGAGGCGGTGCCAGTACAGCGTGGCGCAGTGCGGTGCGGTGCAGCGCGGCAGCCTTGGCCTCTATTGTGAGGTGGTTGAAGTGCAGCGGGCGAGGCGCAGCGCGGCGGCCCGGACTCCATTGTCAGGCGCTGAAAGTAGAGAGGGGCGCGGCGCAGCGCGGCACGCCCGGCCTTCATTATTAGGCGGTGCAAGTGCAGCGTGGCACAGCGCAGCGCTTCGCGCACAGACTCCATTGTCAGGCGGTGCACGTGCAGAAGGGCGCAGCACAGCGCGGCAGCCCGGCCTCCATTGTGTGGCGGTGCAATTACAGCGGGGCTTGGGGCAGCGCAGCAGCTCCAGCCTGCATTGTGAGGCAGTGCAAGTGCAGCGGGGCGCCACGCAGCACAATGGCCTTGGCCTGCATTGTGAGGCAGTGCAAGTGCAGCGGGGCGTGGCACAGGGCGGCATCCCTGGCCTCCATTGTGAGGCGGTGCAAATACAGCACAGAACAGTGCTGCGCGGCAGGCCCGGCCTCCACTGTGAGGCGTTGCATGCGCAGCGGGGGCGTGGCGCAGCACGGCTGGCTGGGCCTCCATTGTGAGGCATTGCAAGTACAGCGGGGCGTAGCACATGGCGGCTGGCTCCGCTTCGATTGTGAGGCAATACTTATTCTAAGGGGTGCGGCACAGCATGGCAGCCCCGGCCTGTATTGTGAGGCGCTGGAAGTGCAGGGGGGCGCAGCGCAGCATAGCGGCCCCGGCCTCCATTGTGAGGCGGTGCCAGTACAGCGTGGCGCAGTGCGGTGCGGTGCAGCGCGGCAGCCTTGGCCTCTATTGTGAGGTGGTTGAAGTGCAGCGGGCGAGGCGCAGCGCGGCGGCCCCGGACTCCATTGTCAGGCGCTGAAAGTAGAGAGGGGCGCGGCGCAGCGCGGCACGCCCGGCCTTCATTATTAGGCGGTGCAAGTGCAGCGTGGCACAGCGCAGCGCTTCGCGCACATGCTCCATTGTCAGGCGGTGCACGTGCAGAAGGGCGCAGCACAGCGGGCAGCCCCGGCCTCCATTGTGTGGCGGTGCAATTACAGCGGGGCTTGGGGCAGCGCAGCAGCTCCAGCCTGCATTGTGAGGCAGTGCAAGTGCAGCGGGGCGCCACGCAGCACAATGGCCTTGGCCTGCATTGTGAGGCAGTGCAAGTGCAGCGGGGCGTGGCACAGGGCGGCATCCCTGGCCTCCATTGTGAGGCGGTGCAAATACAGCACAGAACAGTGCTGCGCGGCAGGCCCGGCCTCCACTGTGAGGCGTTGCATGCGCAGCGGGGCGTGGCGCAGCACGGCTGGCTGGGCCTCCATTGTGAGGCATTGCAAGTACAGCGGGGCGTAGCACATGGCGGCTGGCTCCGCTTCGATTGTGAGGCAATACTTATTCTAAGGGGTGCGGCACAGCATGGCAGCCCCGGCCTGCATTGTGAGGCGCTGGAAGTGCAGGGGGGCGCAGCGCAGCATAGCGGCCCGGCCTCCATTGTGAGGCGGTGCCAGTACAGCGTGGCGCAGTGCGGTGCGGTGCAGCGCGGCAGCCTTGGCCTCTATTGTGAGGTGGTTGAAGTGCAGCGGGCGAGGCGCAGCGCGGCGGCCCCGGACTCCATTGTCAGGCGCTGAAAGTAGAGAGGGGCGCGGCGCAGCGCGGCACGCCCGGCCTTCATTATTAGGCGGTGCAAGTGCAGCGTGGCACAGCGCAGCGCTTCGCGCACATGCTCCATTGTCAGGCGGTGCACGTGCAGAAGGGCGCAGCACAGCGCGGCAGCCCCGGCCTCCATTGTGTGGCGGTGCAATTACAGCGGGGCTTGGGGCAGCGCAGCAGCTCCAGCCTGCATTGTGAGGCAGTGCAAGTGCAGCGGGCGCCACGCAGCACAATGGCCTTCGCCTGCATTGTGAGGCAGTGCAAGTGCAGCGGGGCGTGGCACAGGGCGGCATCCCTGGCCTCCATTGTGAGGCGGTGCAAATACAGCACAGAACAGTGCTGCGCGGCAGGCCCGGCCTCCACTGTGAGGCGTTGCATGCGCAGCGGGGCGTGGCGCAGCACGGCTGGCTGGGCCTCCATTGTGAGGCATTGCAAGTACAGCGGGGCGTAGCACATGGCGGCTGGCTCCGCTTCGATTGTGAGGCAATACAATTCTAAGGGGTGCGGCACAGCATGGCAGCCCCGGCCTGCATTGTGAGGCGCTGGAAGTGCAGGGGGGCGCAGCGCAGCATAGCGGCCCCGGCCTCCATTGTGAGGCGGTGCCAGTACAGCGTGGCGCAGTGCGGTGCGGTGCAGCGCGGCAGCCTTGGCCTCTATTGTGAGGTGGTTGAAGTGCAGCGGGCGAGGCGCAGCGCGGCGGCCCCGGACTCCATTGTCAGGCGCTGAAAGTAGAGAGGGGCGCGGCGCAGCGCGGCACGCCCGGCCTTCATTATTAGGCGGTGCAAGTGCAGCGTGGCGCAGCGCAGCGCTTCGCGCACATGCTCCATTGTCAGGCGGTGCACGTGCAGAAGGGCGCAGCACAGCGCGGCAGCCCCGGCCTCCATTGTGTGGCGGTGCAATTACAGCGGGGCTTGGGGCAGCGCAGCAGCTCCAGCCTGCATTGTGAGGCAGTGCAAGTGCAGCGGGGCGCCACGCAGCACAATGGCCTTCGCCTGCATTGTGAGGCAGTGCAAGTGCAGCGGGGCGTGGCACAGGGCGGCATCCCTGGCCTCCATTGTGAGGCGGTGCAAATACAGCACAGAACAGTGCTGCGCGGCAGGCCCGGCCTCCACTGTGAGGCGTTGCATGCGCAGCGGGGCGTGGCGCAGCACGGCTGGCTGGGCCTCCATTGTGAGGCATTGCAAGTACAGCGGGGCGTAGCACATGGCGGCTGGCTCCGCTTCGATTGTGAGGCAATACAATTCTAAGGGGTGCGGCACAGCATGGCAGCCCCGGCCTGTATTGTGAGGCGCTGGAAGTGCAGGGGGGCGCAGCGCAGCATAGCGGCCCCGGCCTCCATTGTGAGGCGGTGCCAGTACAGCGTGGCGCAGTGCGGTGCGGTGCAGCGCGGCAGCCTTGGCCTCTATTGTGAGGTGGTTGAAGTGCAGCGGGCGAGGCGCAGCGCGGCGGCCCCGGACTCCATTGTCAGGCGCTGAAAGTAGAGAGGGGCGCGGCGCAGCGCGGCACGCCCGGCCTTCATTATTAGGCGGTGCAAGTGCAGCGTGGCGCAGCGCAGCGCTTCGCGCACATGCTCCATTGTCAGGCGGTGCACGTGCAGAAGGGCGCAGCACAGCGCGGCAGCCCCGGCCTCCATTGTGTGGCGGTGCAATTACAGCGGGGCTTGGGGCAGCGCAGCAGCTCCAGCCTGCATTGTGAGGCAGTGCAAGTGCAGCGGGGCGCCACGCAGCACAATGGCCTTCGCCTGCATTGTGAGGCAGTGCAAGTGCAGCGGGGCGTGGCACAGGGCGGCATCCCTGGCCTCCATTGTGAGGCGGTGCAAATACAGCACAGAACAGTGCTGCGCGGCAGGCCCGGCCTCCACTGTGAGGCGTTGCATGCGCAGCGGGGCGTGGCGCAGCACGGCTGGCTGGGCCTCCATTGTGAGGCATTGCAAGTACAGCGGGGCGTAGCACATGGCGGCTGGCTCCGCTTCGATTGTGAGGCAATACAATTCTAAGGGGTGCGGCACAGCATGGCAGCCCCGGCCTGCATTGTGAGGCGCTGGAAGTGCAGGGGGGCGCAGCGCAGCATAGCGGCCCCGGCCTCCATTGTGAGGCGGTGCCAGTACAGCGTGGCGCAGTGCGGTGCGGTGCAGCGCGGCAGCCTTGGCCTCTATTGTGAGGTGGTTGAAGTGCAGCGGGCGAGGCGCAGCGCGGCGGCCCCGGACTCCATTGTCAGGCGCTGAAAGTAGAGAGGGGCGCGGCACAGCGCGGCACGCCCGGCCTTCATTATTAGGCAGTGCAAGTGCAGCGTGGCACAGCGCAGCGCTGCGCGCACATGCTCCATTGTCAGGCGGTGCACGTGCAGAAGGGCGCAGCACAGCGCGGCAGCCCCGGCCTCCATTGTGTGGCGGTGCAATTACAGCGGGGCTTGGGGCAGCGCAGCAGCTCCAGCCTGCATTGTGAGGCAGTGCAAGTGCAGCGGGGCGCCACGCAGCACAACGGCCTTGGCCTGCATTGTGAGGCAGTGCAAGTGCAGCGGGGCGTGGCACAGGGCGGCATCCCTGGCCTCCATTGTGAGGCGGTGCAAATACAGCACAGAACCGTGCTGCGCGGCAGGCCCGGCCTCCACTGTGAGGCGTTGCATGCGCAGCGGGGCGTGGCGCAGCACGGCTGGCTGGGCCTCCATTGTGAGGCATTGCAAGTACAGCGGGGCGTAGCACATGGCGGCTGGCTCCGCTTCGATTGTGAGGCAATACTTATTCTAAGGGGTGCGGCACAGCATGGCAGCCCCGGCCTGCATTGTGAGGCGCTGGAAGTGCAGGGGGGCGCAGCGCAGCATAGCGGCCCCGGCCTCCATTGTGAGGCGGTGCCAGTACAGCGTGGCGCAGTGCGGTGCGGTGCAGCGCGGCAGCCTTGGCCTCTATTGTGAGGTGGTTGAAGTGCAGCGGGCGAGGCGCAGCGCGGCGGCCCCGGACTCCATTGTCAGGCGCTGAAAGTAGAGAGGGGCGCGGCGCAGCGCGGCACGCCCGGCCTTCATTATTAGGCAGTGCAAGTGCAGCGTGGCACAGCGCAGCGCTTCGCGCACATGCTCCATTGTCAGGCGGTGCACGTGCAGAAGGGCGCAGCACAGCGCGGCAGCCCCGGCCTCCATTGTGTGGCGGTGCAATTACAGCGGGGCTTGGGGCAGCGCAGCAGCTCCAGCCTGCATTGTGAGGCAGTGCAAGTGCAGCGGGGCGCCACGCAGCACAATGGCCTTCGCCTGCATTGTGAGGCAGTGCAAGTGCAGCGGGGCGTGGCACAGGGCGGCATCCCTGGCCTCCATTGTGAGGCGGTGCAAATACAGCACAGAACAGTGCTGCGCGGCAGGCCCGGCCTCCACTGTGAGGCGTTGCATGCGCAGCGGGGCGTGGCGCAGCACGGCTGGCTGGGCCTCCAGTGTGAGGCATTGCAAGTACAGCGGGGCGTAGCACATGGCGGCTGGCTCCGCTTCGATTGTGAGGCAATACTTATTCTAAGGGGTGCGGCACAGCATGGCAGCCCCGGCCTGTATTGTGAGGCGCTGGAAGTGCAGGGGGGCGCAGCGCAGCATAGAGGCCCCGGCCTCCATTGTGAGGCGGTGCCAGTACAGCATGGCGCAGTGCGGTGCGGTGCAGCGCGGCAGCCTTGGCCTCTATTGTGAGGTGGTTGAAGTGCAGCGGGCGAGGCGCAGCGCGGCGGCCCCGGACTCCATTGTCAGGCGCTGAAAGTAGAGAGGGGCGCGGCGCAGCGCGGCACGCCCGGCCTTCATTATTAGGCGGTGCAAGTGCAGCGTGGCACAGCGCAGCGCTTCGCGCACATGCTCCATTGTCAGGCGGTGCACGTGCAGAAGGGCGCAGCACAGCGCGGCAGCCTCCATTGTGTGGCGGTGCAATTACAGCGGGGCTTGGGGCAGCGCAGCAGCTCCAGCCTGCATTGTGAGGCAGTGGGTGCAGCGGGGCGCCACGCAGCACAATGCCCCTGGCCTGCATTGTGAGGCAGTGCAAGTGCAGCGGGGCGTGGCACAGGGCGGCATCCCTGGCCTCCATTGTGAGGCGGTGCAAATACAGCACAGAACAGTGCTGCGCGGCAGGCCCGGCCTCCACTGTGAGGCGTTGCATGCGCAGTGGCGCAGCACGGCTGGCTGGGCCTCCATTGTTTGCAAGTACAGCAGCACATGGCGGCTGGCTCCGCTTCGATTGTGAGGCAATACTTATTCTAAGGGGTGCGGCACAGCATGGCAGCCCCGGCCTGTATTGTGAGGCGCTGGAAGTGCAGGGGGGCGCAGCGCAGCATAGCGGCCCCGGCCTCCATTGTGAGGCGGTGCCAGTACAGCGTGGCGCAGTGCGGTGCAGTGCAGCGCGGCAGCCTTGGCCTCTATTGTGAGGTGGTTGAAGTGCAGCGGGCGAGGCGCAGCGCGGCGGCCCCGGACTCCATTGTCAGGCGCTGAAAGTAGAGAGGGGCGCGGCGCAGCGCGGCACGCCCGGCCTTCATTATTAGGCGGTGCAAGTGCAGCGTGGCACAGCGCAGCGCTTCGCGCACATGCTCCATTGTCAGGCGGTGCACGTGCAGAAGGGCGCAGCACAGCGCGGCAGCCCCGGCCTCCATTGTGTGGCGGTGCAATTACAGCGGGGCTTGGGGCAGCGCAGCAGCTCCAGCCTGCATTGTGAGGCAGTGCAAGTGCAGCGGGGCGCCACGCAGCACAATGGCCTTCGCTGCATTGTGAGGCAGTGCAAGTGCAGCGGGGCGTGGCACAGGGCGGCATCCCTGGCCTCCATTGTGAGGCGGTGCAAATACAGCACAGAACAGTGCTGCGCGGCAGGCCCGGCCTCCACTGTGAGGCGTTGCATGCGCAGCGGGGCGTGGCGCAGCACGGCTGGCTGGGCCTCCATTGTGAGGCATTGCAAGTACAGCGGGGCGTAGCACATGGCGGCTGGCTCCGCTTCGATTGTGAGGCAATACTTATTCTAAGGGGTGCGGCACAGCATGGCAGCCCCGGCCTGTATTGTGAGGCGCTGGAAGTGCAGGGGGGCGCAGCGCAGCATAGCGGCCCCGGCCTCCATTGTGAGGCGGTGCCAGTACAGCGTGGCGCAGTGCGGTGCGGTGCAGCGCGGCAGCCTTGGCCTCTATTGTGAGGTGGTTGAAGTGCAGCGGGCGAGGCGCAGCGCGGCGGCCCCGGACTCCATTGTCAGGCGCTGAAAGTAGAGAGGGGCGCGGCGCAGCGCGGCACGCCCGGCCTTCATTATTAGGCGGTGCAAGTGCAGCGTGGCACAGCGCAGCGCTTCGCGCACATGCTCCATTGTCAGGCGGTGCACGTGCAGAAGGGCGCAGCACAGCGCGGCAGCCCCGGCCTCCATTGTGTGGCGGTGCAATTACAGCGGGGCTTGGGGCAGCGCAGCAGCTCCAGCCTGCATTGTGAGGCAGTGCAAGTGCAGCGGGGCGCCACGCAGCACAATGGCCTTCGCCTGCATTGTGAGGCAGTGCAAGTGCAGCGGGGCGTGGCACAGGGCGGCATCCCTGGCCTCCATTGTGAGGCGGTGCAAATACAGCACAGAACAGTGCTGCGCGGCAGGCCCGGCCTCCACTGTGAGGCGTTGCATGCGCAGCGGGGCGTGGCGCAGCACGGCTGGCTGGGCCTCCATTGTGAGGCATTGCAAGTACAGCGGGGCGTAGCACATGGCGGCTGGCTCCGCTTCGATTGTGAGGCAATACTTATTCTAAGGGGTGCGGCACAGCATGGCAGCCCCGGCCTGCATTGTGAGGCGCTGGAAGTGCAGGGGGGCGCAGCGCAGCATAGCGGCCCCGGCCTCCATTGTGAGGCGGTGCCAGTACAGCGTGGCGCAGTGCGGTGCGGTGCAGCGCGGCAGCCTTGGCCTCTATTGTGAGGTGGTTGAAGTGCAGCGGGCGAGGCGCAGCGCGGCGGCCCCGGACTCCATTGTCAGGCGCTGAAAGTAGAGAGGGGCGCGGCGCAGCGCGGCACGCCCGGCCTTCATTATTAGGCGGTGCAAGTGCAGCGTGGCACAGCGCAGCGCTTCGCGCACATGCTCCATTGTCAGGCGGTGCACGTGCAGAAGGGCGCAGCACAGCGCGGCAGCCCCGGCCTCCATTGTGTGGCGGTGCAATTACAGCGGGGCTTGGGGCAGCGCAGCAGCTCCAGCCTGCATTGTGAGGCAGTGCAAGTGCAGCGGGGCGCCACGCAGCACAATGGCCTTCGCCTGCATTGTGAGGCAGTGCAAGTGCAGCGGGGCGTGGCACAGGGCGGCATCCCTGGCCTCCATTGTGAGGCGGTGCAAATACAGCACAGAACAGTGCTGCGCGGCAGGCCCGGCCTCCACTGTGAGGCGTTGCATGCGCAGCGGGGCGTGGCGCAGCACGGCTGGCTGGGCCTCCATTGTGAGGCATTGCAAGTACAGCGGGGCGTAGCACATGGCGGCTGGCTCCGCTTCGATTGTGAGGCAATACTTATTCTAAGGGGTGCGGCACAGCATGGCAGCCCCGGCCTGCATTGTGAGGCGCTGGAAGTGCAGGGGGGCGCAGCGCAGCATAGCGGCCCCGGCCTCCATTGTGAGGCGGTGCCAGTACAGCGTGGCGCAGTGCGGTGCGGTGCAGCGCGGCAGCCTTGGCCTCTATTGTGAGGTGGTTGAAGTGCAGCGGGCGAGGCGCAGCGCGGCGGCCCCGGACTCCATTGTCAGGCGCTGAAAGTAGAGAGGGGCGCGGCGCAGCGCGGCACGCCCGGCCTTCATTATTAGGCGGTGCAAGTGCAGCGTGGCACAGCGCAGCGCTTCGCGCACATGCTCCATTGTCAGGCGGTGCACGTGCAGAAGGGCGCAGCACAGCGCGGCAGCCCCGGCCTCCATTGTGTGGCGGTGCAATTACAGCGGGGCTTGGGGCAGCGCAGCAGCTCCAGCCTGCATTGTGAGGCAGTGCAAGTGCAGCGGGGCGCCACGCAGCACAATGGCCTTGCCTGCATTGTGAGGCAGTGCAAGTGCAGCGGGGCGTGGCACAGGGCGGCATCCCTGGCCTCCATTGTGAGGCGGTGCAAATACAGCACAGAACAGTGCTGCGCGGCAGGCCCGGCCTCCACTGTGAGGCGTTGCATGCGCAGCGGGGCGTGGCGCAGCACGGCTGGCTGGGCCTCCATTGTGAGGCATTGCAAGTACAGCGGGGCGTAGCACATGGCGGCTGGCTCCGCTTCGATTGTGAGGCAATACTTATTCTAAGGGGTGCGGCACAGCATGGCAGCCCCGGCCTGTATTGTGAGGCGCTGGAAGTGCAGGGGGGCGCAGCGCAGCATAGCGGCCCCGGCCTCCATTGTGAGGCGGTGCCAGTACAGCGTGGCGCAGTGCGGTGCGGTGCAGCGCGGCAGCCTTGGCCTCTATTGTGAGGTGGTTGAAGTGCAGCGGGCGAGGCGCAGCGCGGCGGCCCCGGACTCCATTGTCAGGCGCTGAAAGTAGAGAGGGGCGCGGCGCAGCGCGGCACGCCCGGCCTTCATTATTAGGCGGTGCAAGTGCAGCGTGGCACAGCGCAGCGCTTCGCGCACATGCTCCATTGTCAGGCGGTGCACGTGCAGAAGGGCGCAGCACAGCGCGGCAGCCCCGGCCTCCATTGTGTGGCGGTGCAATTACAGCGGGGCTTGGGGCAGCGCAGCAGCTCCAGCCTGCATTGTGAGGCAGTGCAAGTGCAGCGGGGCGCCACGCAGCACAATGGCCTTCGCCTGCATTGTGAGGCAGTGCAAGTGCAGCGGGGCGTGGCACAGGGCGGCATCCCTGGCCTCCATTGTGAGGCGGTGCAAATACAGCACAGAACAGTGCTGCGCGGCAGGCCCGGCCTCCACTGTGAGGCGTTGCATGCGCAGCGGGGCGTGGCGCAGCACGGCTGGCTGGGCCTCCATTGTGAGGCGTTGCAAGTACAGCGGGGCGTAGCACATGGCGGCTGGCTCCGCTTCGATTGTGAGGCAATACAATTCTAAGGGGTGCGGCACAGCATGGCAGCCCCGGCCTGTATTGTGAGGCGCTGGAAGTGCAGGGGGGCGCAGCGCAGCATAGCGGCCCCGGCCTCCATTGTGAGGCGGTGCCAGTACAGCGTGGCGCAGTGCGGTGCGGTGCAGCGCGGCAGCCTTGGCCTCTATTGTGAGGTGGTTGAAGTGCAGCGGGCGAGGCGCAGCGCGGCGGCCCCGGACTCCATTGTCAGGCGCTGAAAGTAGAGAGGGGCGCGGCGCAGCGCGGCACGCCCGGCCTTCATTATTAGGCGGTGCAAGTGCAGCGTGGCACAGCGCAGCGCTTCGCGCACATGCTCCATTGTCAGGCGGTGCACGTGCAGAAGGGCGCAGCACAGCGCGGCAGCCCCGGCCTCCATTGTGTGGCGGTGCAATTACAGCGGGGCTTGGGGCAGCGCAGCAGCTCCAGCCTGCATTGTGAGGCAGTGCAAGTGCAGCGGGGCGCCACGCAGCACAATGGCCTTCGCCTGCATTGTGAGGCAGTGCAAGTGCAGCGGGGCGTGGCACAGGGCGGCATCCCTGGCCTCCATTGTGAGGCGGTGCAAATACAGCACAGAACAGTGCTGCGCGGCAGGCCCGGCCTCCACTGTGAGGCGTTGCATGCGCAGCGGGGCGTGGCGCAGCACGGCTGGCTGGGCCTCCATTGTGAGGCATTGCAAGTACAGCGGGGCGTAGCACATGGCGGCTGGCTCCGCTTCGATTGTGAGGCAATACAATTCTAAGGGGTGCGGCACAGCATGGCAGCCCCGGCCTGCATTGTGAGGCGCTGGAAGTGCAGGGGGGCGCAGCGCAGCATAGCGGCCCCGGCCTCCATTGTGAGGCGGTGCCAGTACAGCGTGGCGCAGTGCGGTGCGGTGCAGCGCGGCAGCCTTGGCCTCTATTGTGAGGTGGTTGAAGTGCAGCGGGCGAGGCGCAGCGCGGCGGCCCCGGACTCCATTGTCAGGCGCTGAAAGTAGAGAGGGGCGCGGCGCAGCGCGGCACGCCCGGCCTTCATTATTAGGCGGTGCAAGTGCAGCGTGGCACAGCGCAGCGCTTCGCGCACATGCTCCATTGTCAGGCGGTGCACGTGCAGAAGGGCGCAGCACAGCGCGGCAGCCCCGGCCTCCATTGTGTGGCGGTGCAATTACAGCGGGGCTTGGGGCAGCGCAGCAGCTCCAGCCTGCATTGTGAGGCAGTGCAAGTGCAGCGGGGCGCCACGCAGCACAATGGCCTTGGCCTGCATTGTGAGGCAGTGCAAGTGCAGCGGGGCGTGGCACAGGGCGGCATCCCTGGCCTCCATTGTGAGGCGGTGCAAATACAGCACAGAACAGTGCTGCGCGGCAGGCCCGGCCTCCACTGTGAGGCGTTGCATGCGCAGCGGGGCGTGGCGCAGCACGGCTGGCTGGGCCTCCATTGTGAGGCATTGCAAGTACAGCGGGGCGTAGCACATGGCGGCTGGCTCCGCTTCGATTGTGAGGCAATACTTATTCTAAGGGGTGCGGCACAGCATGGCAGCCCCGGCCTGCATTGTGAGGCGCTGGAAGTGCAGGGGGGCGCAGCGCAGCATAGCGGCCCCGGCCTCCATTGTGAGGCGGTGCCAGTACAGCGTGGCGCAGTGCGGTGCGGTGCAGCGCGGCAGCCTTGGCCTCTATTGTGAGGTGGTTGAAGTGCAGCGGGCGAGGCGCAGCGCGGCGGCCCCGGACTCCATTGTCAGGCGCTGAAAGTAGAGAGGGGCGCGGCGCAGCGCGGCACGCCCGGCCTTCATTATTAGGCGGTGCAAGTGCAGCGTGGCACAGCGCAGCGCTTCGCGCACATGCTCCATTGTCAGGCGGTGCACGTGCAGAAGGGCGCAGCACAGCGCGGCAGCCCCGGCCTCCATTGTGTGGCGGTGCAATTACAGCGGGGCTTGGGGCAGCGCAGCAGCTCCAGCCTGCATTGTGAGGCAGTGCAAGTGCAGCGGGGCGCCACGCAGCACAATGGCCTTCGCCTGCATTGTGAGGCAGTGCAAGTGCAGCGGGGCGTGGCACAGGGCGGCATCCCTGGCCTCCATTGTGAGGCGGTGCAAATACAGCACAGAACAGTGCTGCGCGGCAGGCCCGGCCTCCACTGTGAGGCGTTGCATGCGCAGCGGGGCGTGGCGCAGCACGGCTGGCTGGGCCTCCATTGTGAGGCATTGCAAGTACAGCGGGGCGTAGCACATGGCGGCTGGCTCCGCTTCGATTGTGAGGCAATACTTATTCTAAGGGGTGCGGCACAGCATGGCAGCCCCGGCCTGTATTGTGAGGCGCTGGAAGTGCAGGGGGGCGCAGCGCAGCATAGCGGCCCCGGCCTCCATTGTGAGGCGGTGCCAGTACAGCGTGGCGCAGTGCGGTGCGGTGCAGCGCGGCAGCCTTGGCCTCTATTGTGAGGTGGTTGAAGTGCAGCGGGCGAGGCGCAGCGCGGCGGCCCCGGACTCCATTGTCAGGCGCTGAAAGTAGAGAGGGGCGCGGCGCAGCGCGGCACGCCCGGCCTTCATTATTAGGCGGTGCAAGTGCAGCGTGGCACAGCGCAGCGCTTCGCGCACATGCTCCATTGTCAGGCGGTGCACGTGCAGAAGGGCGCAGCACAGCGCGGCAGCCCCGGCCTCCATTGTGTGGCGGTGCAATTACAGCGGGGCTTGGGGCAGCGCAGCAGCTCCAGCCTGCATTGTGAGGCAGTGCAAGTGCAGCGGGGCGCCACGCAGCACAATGGCCTTGCCTGCATTGTGAGGCAGTGCAAGTGCAGCGGGGCGTGGCACAGGGCGGCATCCCTGGCCTCCATTGTGAGGCGGTGCAAATACAGCACAGAACAGTGCTGCGCGGCAGGCCCGGCCTCCACTGTGAGGCGTTGCATGCGCAGCGGGGCGTGGCGCAGCACGGCTGGCTGGGCCTCCATTGTGAGGCATTGCAAGTACAGCGGGGCGTAGCACATGGCGGCTGGCTCCGCTTCGATTGTGAGGCAATACAATTCTAAGGGGTGCGGCACAGCATGGCAGCCCCGGCCTGTATTGTGAGGCGCTGGAAGTGCAGGGGGGCGCAGCGCAGCATAGCGGCCCCGGCCTCCATTGTGAGGCGGTGCCAGTACAGCGTGGCGCAGTGCGGTGCGGTGCAGCGCGGCAGCCTTGGCCTCTATTGTGAGGTGGTTGAAGTGCAGCGGGCGAGGCGCAGCGCGGCGGCCCCGGACTCCATTGTCAGGCGCTGAAAGTAGAGAGGGGCGCGGCGCAGCGCGGCACGCCCGGCCTTCATTATTAGGCGGTGCAAGTGCAGCGTGGCACAGCGCAGCGCTTCGCGCACATGCTCCATTGTCAGGCGGTGCACGTGCAGAAGGGCGCAGCACAGCGCGGCAGCCCCGGCCTCCATTGTGTGGCGGTGCAATTACAGCGGGGCTTGGGGCAGCGCAGCAGCTCCAGCCTGCATTGTGAGGCAGTGCAAGTGCAGCGGGGCGCCACGCAGCACAATGGCCTTCGCCTGCATTGTGAGGCAGTGCAAGTGCAGCGGGGCGTGGCACAGGGCGGCATCCCTGGCCTCCATTGTGAGGCGGTGCAAATACAGCACAGAACAGTGCTGCGCGGCAGGCCCGGCCTCCACTGTGAGGCGTTGCATGCGCAGCGGGGCGTGGCGCAGCACGGCTGGCTGGGCCTCCATTGTGAGGCATTGCAAGTACAGCGGGGCGTAGCACATGGCGGCTGGCTCCGCTTCGATTGTGAGGCAATACTTATTCTAAGGGGTGCGGCACAGCATGGCAGCCCCGGCCTGTATTGTGAGGCGCTGGAAGTGCAGGGGGGCGCAGCGCAGCATAGCGGCCCCGGCCTCCATTGTGAGGCGGTGCCAGTACAGCGTGGCGCAGTGCGGTGCGGTGCAGCGCGGCAGCCTTGGCCTCTATTGTGAGGTGGTTGAAGTGCAGCGGGCGAGGCGCAGCGCGGCGGCCCCGGACTCCATTGTCAGGCGCTGAAAGTAGAGAGGGGCGCGGCGCAGCGCGGCACGCCCGGCCTTCATTATTAGGCGGTGCAAGTGCAGCGTGGCACAGCGCAGCGCTTCGCGCACATGCTCCATTGTCAGGCGGTGCACGTGCAGAAGGGCGCAGCACAGCGCGGCAGCCCCGGCCTCCATTGTGTGGCGGTGCAATTACAGCGGGGCTTGGGGCAGCGCAGCAGCTCCAGCCTGCATTGTGAGGCAGTGCAAGTGCAGCGGGGCGCCACGCAGCACAATGGCCTTCGCCTGCATTGTGAGGCAGTGCAAGTGCAGCGGGGCGTGGCACAGGGCGGCATCCCTGGCCTCCATTGTGAGGCGGTGCAAATACAGCACAGAACAGTGCTGCGCGGCAGGCCCGGCCTCCACTGTGAGGCGTTGCATGCGCAGCGGGGCGTGGCGCAGCACGGCTGGCTGGGCCTCCATTGTGAGGCATTGCAAGTACAGCGGGGCGTAGCACATGGCGGCTGGCTCCGCTTCGATTGTGAGGCAATACAATTCTAAGGGGTGCGGCACAGCATGGCAGCCCCGGCCTGTATTGTGAGGCGCTGGAAGTGCAGGGGGGCGCAGCGCAGCATAGCGGCCCCGGCCTCCATTGTGAGGCGGTGCCAGTACAGCGTGGCGCAGTGCGGTGCGGTGCAGCGCGGCAGCCTTGGCCTCTATTGTGAGGTGGTTGAAGTGCAGCGGGCGAGGCGCAGCGCGGCGGCCCCGGACTCCATTGTCAGGCGCTGAAAGTAGAGAGGGGCGCGGCGCAGCGCGGCACGCCCGGCCTTCATTATTAGGCGGTGCAAGTGCAGCGTGGCACAGCGCAGCGCTTCGCGCACATGCTCCATTGTCAGGCGGTGCACGTGCAGAAGGGCGCAGCACAGCGCGGCAGCCCCGGCCTCCATTGTGTGGCGGTGCAATTACAGCGGGGCTTGGGGCAGCGCAGCAGCTCCAGCCTGCATTGTGAGGCAGTGCAAGTGCAGCGGGGCGCCACGCAGCACAATGCCCTGGCCTGCATTGTGAGGCAGTGCAAGTGCAGCGGGGCGCACACGCAGCACAATGCATGCATTGTGAGGCAGTGCAAGTGCAGCGGGGCGTGGCACAGGGCGGCATCCCTGGCCTCCATTGTGAGGGGGTGCAAATACAGCACAGAACAGTGCTGCGCGGCAGGCCCGGCCTCCACTGTGAGGCGTTGCATGCGCAGCGGGGCGTGGCGCAGCACGGCTGGCTGGGCCTCCATTGTGAGGCATTGCAAGTACAGCGGGGCGTAGCACATGGCGGCTGGCTCCGCTTCGATTGTGAGGCAATACTTATTCTAAGGGGTGCGGCACAGCATGGCAGCCCCGGCCTGTATTGTGAGGCGCTGGAAGTGCAGGGGGGCGCAGCGCAGCATAGCGGCCCCGGCCTCCATTGTGAGGCGGTGCCAGTACAGCGTGGCGCAGTGCGGTGCGGTGCAGCGCGGCAGCCTTGGCCTCTATTGTGAGGTGGTTGAAGTGCAGCGGGCGAGGCGCAGCGCGGCGGCCCCGGACTCCATTGTCAGGCGCTGAAAGTAGAGAGGGGCGCGGCGCAGCGCGGCACGCCCGGCCTTCATTATTAGGCGGTGCAAGTGCAGCGTGGCACAGCGCAGCGCTTCGCGCACATGCTCCATTGTCAGGCGGTGCACGTGCAGAAGGGCGCAGCACAGCGCGGCAGCCCCGGCCTCCATTGTGTGGCGGTGCAATTACAGCGGGGCTTGGGGCAGCGCAGCAGCTCCAGCCTGCATTGTGAGGCAGTGCAAGTGCAGCGGGGCGCCACGCAGCACAATGGCCTTCGCCTGCATTGTGAGGCAGTGCAAGTGCAGCGGGGCGTGGCACAGGGCGGCATCCCTGGCCTCCATTGTGAGGCGGTGCAAATACAGCACAGAACAGTGCTGCGCGGCAGGCCCGGCCTCCACTGTGAGGCGTTGCATGCGCAGCGGGGCGTGGCGCAGCACGGCTGGCTGGGCCTCCATTGTGAGGCATTGCAAGTACAGCGGGGCGTAGCACATGGCGGCTGGCTCCGCTTCGATTGTGAGGCAATACTTATTCTAAGGGGTGCGGCACAGCATGGCAGCCCCGGCCTGTATTGTGAGGCGCTGGAAGTGCAGGGGGGCGCAGCGCAGCATAGCGGCCCCGGCCTCCATTGTGAGGCGGTGCCAGTACAGCGTGGCGCAGTGCGGTGCGGTGCAGCGCGGCAGCCTTGGCCTCTATTGTGAGGTGGTTGAAGTGCAGCGGGCGAGGCGCAGCGCGGCGGCCCCGGACTCCATTGTCAGGCGCTGAAAGTAGAGAGGGGCGCGGCGCAGCGCGGCACGCCCGGCCTTCATTATTAGGCGGTGCAAGTGCAGCGTGGCGCAGCGCAGCGCTTCGCGCACATGCTCCATTGTCAGGCGGTGCACGTGCAGAAGGGCGCAGCACAGCGCGGCAGCCCCGGCCTCCATTGTGTGGCGGTGCAATTACAGCGGGGCTTGGGGCAGCGCAGCAGCTCCAGCCTGCATTGTGAGGCAGTGCAAGTGCAGCGGGGCGCCACGCAGCACAATGGCCTTCGCCTGCATTGTGAGGCAGTGCAAGTGCAGCGGGGCGTGGCACAGGGCGGCATCCCTGGCCTCCATTGTGAGGCGGTGCAAATACAGCACAGAACAGTGCTGCGCGGCAGGCCCGGCCTCCACTGTGAGGCGTTGCATGCGCAGCGGGGCGTGGCGCAGCACGGCTGGCTGGGCCTCCATTGTGAGGCATTGCAAGTACAGCGGGGCGTAGCACATGGCGGCTGGCTCCGCTTCGATTGTGAGGCAATACTTATTCTAAGGGGTGCGGCACAGCATGGCAGCCCCGGCCTGTATTGTGAGGCGCTGGAAGTGCAGGGGGGCGCAGCGCAGCATAGCGGCCCCGGCCTCCATTGTGAGGCGGTGCCAGTACAGCGTGGCGCAGTGCGGTGCGGTGCAGCGCGGCAGCCTTGGCCTCTATTGTGAGGTGGTTGAAGTGCAGCGGGCGAGGCGCAGCGCGGCGGCCCCGGACTCCATTGTCAGGCGCTGAAAGTAGAGAGGGGCGCGGCGCAGCGCGGCACGCCCGGCCTTCATTATTAGGCGGTGCAAGTGCAGCGTGGCACAGCGCAGCGCTTCGCGCACATGCTCCATTGTCAGGCGGTGCACGTGCAGAAGGGCGCAGCACAGCGCGGCAGCCCCGGCCTCCATTGTGTGGCGGTGCAATTACAGCGGGGCTTGGGGCAGCGCAGCAGCTCCAGCCTGCATTGTGAGGCAGTGCAAGTGCAGCGGGGCGCCACGCAGCACAATGGCCTTGGCCTGCATTGTGAGGCAGTGCAAGTGCAGCGGGGCGTGGCACAGGGCGGCATCCCTGGCCTCCATTGTGAGGCGGTGCAAATACAGCACAGAACAGTGCTGCGCGGCAGGCCCGGCCTCCACTGTGAGGCGTTGCATGCGCAGCGGGGCGTGGCGCAGCACGGCTGGCTGGGCCTCCATTGTGAGGCATTGCAAGTACAGCGGGGCGTAGCACATGGCGGCTGGCTCCGCTTCGATTGTGAGGCAATACAATTCTAAGGGGTGCGGCACAGCATGGCAGCCCCGGCCTGTATTGTGAGGCGCTGGAAGTGCAGGGGGGCGCAGCGCAGCATAGCGGCCCCGGCCTCCATTGTGAGGCGGTGCCAGTACAGCGTGGCGCAGTGCGGTGCGGTGCAGCGCGGCAGCCTTGGCCTCTATTGTGAGGTGGTTGAAGTGCAGCGGGCGAGGCGCAGCGCGGCGGCCCCGGACTCCATTGTCAGGCGCTGAAAGTAGAGAGGGGCGCGGCGCAGCGCGGCACGCCCGGCCTTCATTATTAGGCGGTGCAAGTGCAGCGTGGCACAGCGCAGCGCTTCGCGCACATGCTCCATTGTCAGGCGGTGCACGTGCAGAAGGGCGCAGCACAGCGCGGCAGCCCCGGCCTCCATTGTGTGGCGGTGCAATTACAGCGGGGCTTGGGGCAGCGCAGCAGCTCCAGCCTGCATTGTGAGGCAGTGCAAGTGCAGCGGGGCGCCACGCAGCACAATGGCCTTGGCCTGCATTGTGAGGCAGTGCAAGTGCAGCGGGGCGTGGCACAGGGCGGCATCCCTGGCCTCCATTGTGAGGCGGTGCAAATACAGCACAGAACAGTGCTGCGCGGCAGGCCCGGCCTCCACTGTGAGGCGTTGCATGCGCAGCGGGGCGTGGCGCAGCACGGCTGGCTGGGCCTCCATTGTGAGGCATTGCAAGTACAGCGGGGCGTAGCACATGGCGGCTGGCTCCGCTTCGATTGTGAGGCAATACTTATTCTAAGGGGTGCGGCACAGCATGGCAGCCCCGGCCTGCATTGTGAGGCGCTGGAAGTGCAGGGGGGCGCAGCGCAGCATAGCGGCCCCGGCCTCCATTGTGAGGCGGTGCCAGTACAGCGTGGCGCAGTGCGGTGCGGTGCAGCGCGGCAGCCTTGGCCTCTATTGTGAGGTGGTTGAAGTGCAGCGGGCGAGGCGCAGCGCGGCGGCCCCGGACTCCATTGTCAGGCGCTGAAAGTAGAGAGGGGCGCGGCGCAGCGCGGCACGCCCGGCCTTCATTATTAGGCGGTGCAAGTGCAGCGTGGCACAGCGCAGCGCTTCGCGCACATGCTCCATTGTCAGGCGGTGCACGTGCAGAAGGGCGCAGCACAGCGCGGCAGCCCCGGCCTCCATTGTGTGGCGGTGCAATTACAGCGGGGCTTGGGGCAGCGCAGCAGCTCCAGCCTGCATTGTGAGGCAGTGCAAGTGCAGCGGGGCGCCACGCAGCACAATGGCCTTGGCCTGCATTGTGAGGCAGTGCAAGTGCAGCGGGGCGTGGCACAGGGCGGCATCCCTGGCCTCCATTGTGAGGCGGTGCAAATACAGCACAGAACAGTGCTGCGCGGCAGGCCCGGCCTCCACTGTGAGGCGTTGCATGCGCAGCGGGGCGTGGCGCAGCACGGCTGGCTGGGCCTCCATTGTGAGGCATTGCAAGTACAGCGGGGCGTAGCACATGGCGGCTGGCTCCGCTTCGATTGTGAGGCAATACTTATTCTAAGGGGTGCGGCACAGCATGGCAGCCCCGGCCTGCATTGTGAGGCGCTGGAAGTGCAGGGGGGCGCAGCGCAGCATAGCGGCCCCGGCCTCCATTGTGAGGCGGTGCCAGTACAGCGTGGCGCAGTGCGGTGCGGTGCAGCGCGGCAGCCTTGGCCTCTATTGTGAGGTGGTTGAAGTGCAGCGGGCGAGGCGCAGCGCGGCGGCCCCGGACTCCATTGTCAGGCGCTGAAAGTAGAGAGGGGCGCGGCGCAGCGCGGCACGCCCGGCCTTCATTATTAGGCGGTGCAAGTGCAGCGTGGCACAGCGCAGCGCTTCGCGCACATGCTCCATTGTCAGGCGGTGCACGTGCAGAAGGGCGCAGCACAGCGCGGCAGCCCCGGCCTCCATTGTGTGGCGGTGCAATTACAGCGGGGCTTGGGGCAGCGCAGCAGCTCCAGCCTGCATTGTGAGGCAGTGCAAGTGCAGCGGGGCGCCACGCAGCACAATGGCCTTGCATTGCCAAGTGCATTGTGAGGCAGTGCAAGTGCAGCGGGGCGTGGCACAGGGCGGCATCCCTGGCCTCCATTGTGAGGCGGTGCAAATACAGCACAGAACAGTGCTGCGCGGCAGGCCCGGCCTCCACTGTGAGGCGTTGCATGCGCAGCGGGGCGTGGCGCAGCACGGCTGGCTGGGCCTCCATTGTGAGGCATTGCAAGTACAGCGGGGCGTAGCACATGGCGGCTGGCTCCGCTTCGATTGTGAGGCAATACAATTCTAAGGGGTGCGGCACAGCATGGCAGCCCCGGCCTGTATTGTGAGGCGCTGGAAGTGCAGGGGGGCGCAGCGCAGCATAGCGGCCCCGGCCTCCATTGTGAGGCGGTGCCAGTACAGCGTGGCGCAGTGCGGTGCGGTGCAGCGCGGCAGCCTTGGCCTCTATTGTGAGGTGGTTGAAGTGCAGCGGGCGAGGCGCAGCGCGGCGGCCCCGGACTCCATTGTCAGGCGCTGAAAGTAGAGAGGGGCGCGGCGCAGCGCGGCACGCCCGGCCTTCATTATTAGGCGGTGCAAGTGCAGCGTGGCACAGCGCAGCGCTTCGCGCACATGCTCCATTGTCAGGCGGTGCACGTGCAGAAGGGCGCAGCACAGCGCGGCAGCCCCGGCCTCCATTGTGTGGCGGTGCAATTACAGCGGGGCTTGGGGCAGCGCAGCAGCTCCAGCCTGCATTGTGAGGCAGTGCAAGTGCAGCGGGGCGCCACGCAGCACAATGGCCTTGGCCTGCATTGTGAGGCAGTGCAAGTGCAGCGGGGCGTGGCACAGGGCGGCATCCCTGGCCTCCATTGTGAGGCGGTGCAAATACAGCACAGAACAGTGCTGCGCGGCAGGCCCGGCCTCCACTGTGAGGCGTTGCATGCGCAGCGGGGCGTGGCGCAGCACGGCTGGCTGGGCCTCCATTGTGAGGCATTGCAAGTACAGCGGGGCGTAGCACATGGCGGCTGGCTCCGCTTCGATTGTGAGGCAATACTTATTCTAAGGGGTGCGGCACAGCATGGCAGCCCCGGCCTGTATTGTGAGGCGCTGGAAGTGCAGGGGGGCGCAGCGCAGCATAGCGGCCCCGGCCTCCATTGTGAGGCGGTGCCAGTACAGCGTGGCGCAGTGCGGTGCGGTGCAGCGCGGCAGCCTTGGCCTCTATTGTGAGGTGGTTGAAGTGCAGCGGGCGAGGCGCAGCGCGGCGGCCCCGGACTCCATTGTCAGGCGCTGAAAGTAGAGAGGGGCGCGGCGCAGCGCGGCACGCCCGGCCTTCATTATTAGGCGGTGCAAGTGCAGCGTGGCACAGCGCAGCGCTTCGCGCACATGCTCCATTGTCAGGCGGTGCACGTGCAGAAGGGCGCAGCACAGCGCGGCAGCCCCGGCCTCCATTGTGTGGCGGTGCAATTACAGCGGGGCTTGGGGCAGCGCAGCAGCTCCAGCCTGCATTGTGAGGCAGTGCAAGTGCAGCGGGGCGCACGCAGCACAATGGCCTTGCCTGCATTGTGAGGCAGTGCAAGTGCAGCGGGGCGTGGCACAGGGCGGCATCCCTGGCCTCCATTGTGAGGCGGTGCAAATACAGCACAGAACAGTGCTGCGCGGCAGGCCCGGCCTCCACTGTGAGGCGTTGCATGCGCAGCGGGGCGTGGCGCAGCACGGCTGGCTGGGCCTCCATTGTGAGGCATTGCAAGTACAGCGGGGCGTAGCACATGGCGGCTGGCTCCGCTTCGATTGTGAGGCAATACTTATTCTAAGGGGTGCGGCACAGCATGGCAGCCCCGGCCTGTATTGTGAGGCGCTGGAAGTGCAGGGGGGCGCAGCGCAGCATAGCGGCCCCGGCCTCCATTGTGAGGCGGTGCCAGTACAGCGTGGCGCAGTGCGGTGCGGTGCAGCGCGGCAGCCTTGGCCTCTATTGTGAGGTGGTTGAAGTGCAGCGGGCGAGGCGCAGCGCGGCGGCCCCGGACTCCATTGTCAGGCGCTGAAAGTAGAGAGGGGCGCGGCGCAGCGCGGCACGCCCGGCCTTCATTATTAGGCGGTGCAAGTGCAGCGTGGCGCAGCGCAGCGCTTCGCGCACATGCTCCATTGTCAGGCGGTGCACGTGCAGAAGGGCGCAGCACAGCGCGGCAGCCCCGGCCTCCATTGTGTGGCGGTGCAATTACAGCGGGGCTTGGGGCAGCGCAGCAGCTCCAGCCTGCATTGTGAGGCAGTGCAAGTGCAGCGGGGCGCCACGCAGCACAATGGCCTTGGCCTGCATTGTGAGGCAGTGCAAGTGCAGCGGGGCGTGGCACAGGGCGGCATCCCTGGCCTCCATTGTGAGGCGGTGCAAATACAGCACAGAACAGTGCTGCGCGGCAGGCCCGGCCTCCACTGTGAGGCGTTGCATGCGCAGCGGGGCGTGGCGCAGCACGGCTGGCTGGGCCTCCATTGTGAGGCATTGCAAGTACAGCGGGGCGTAGCACATGGCGGCTGGCTCCGCTTCGATTGTGAGGCAATACTTATTCTAAGGGGTGCGGCACAGCATGGCAGCCCCGGCCTGTATTGTGAGGCGCTGGAAGTGCAGGGGGGCGCAGCGCAGCATAGCGGCCCCGGCCTCCATTGTGAGGCGGTGCCAGTACAGCGTGGCGCAGTGCGGTGCGGTGCAGCGCGGCAGCCTTGGCCTCTATTGTGAGGTGGTTGAAGTGCAGCGGGCGAGGCGCAGCGCGGCGGCCCCGGACTCCATTGTCAGGCGCTGAAAGTAGAGAGGGGCGCGGCGCAGCGCGGCACGCCCGGCCTTCATTATTAGGCGGTGCAAGTGCAGCGTGGCACAGCGCAGCGCTTCGCGCACATGCTCCATTGTCAGGCGGTGCACGTGCAGAAGGGCGCAGCACAGCGCGGCAGCCCCGGCCTCCATTGTGTGGCGGTGCAATTACAGCGGGGCTTGGGGCAGCGCAGCAGCTCCAGCCTGCATTGTGAGGCAGTGCAAGTGCAGCGGGGCGCCACGCAGCACAATGGCCTTCGCCTGCATTGTGAGGCAGTGCAAGTGCAGCGGGGCGTGGCACAGGGCGGCATCCCTGGCCTCCATTGTGAGGCGGTGCAAATACAGCACAGAACAGTGCTGCGCGGCAGGCCCGGCCTCCACTGTGAGGCGTTGCATGCGCAGCGGGGCGTGGCGCAGCACGGCTGGCTGGGCCTCCATTGTGAGGCATTGCAAGTACAGCGGGGCGTAGCACATGGCGGCTGGCTCCGCTTCGATTGTGAGGCAATACTTATTCTAAGGGGTGCGGCACAGCATGGCAGCCCCGGCCTGTATTGTGAGGCGCTGGAAGTGCAGGGGGGCGCAGCGCAGCATAGCGGCCCCGGCCTCCATTGTGAGGCGGTGCCAGTACAGCGTGGCGCAGTGCGGTGCGGTGCAGCGCGGCAGCCTTGGCCTCTATTGTGAGGTGGTTGAAGTGCAGCGGGCGAGGCGCAGCGCGGCGGCCCCGGACTCCATTGTCAGGCGCTGAAAGTAGAGAGGGGCGCGGCGCAGCGCGGCACGCCCGGCCTTCATTATTAGGCGGTGCAAGTGCAGCGTGGCGCAGCGCAGCGCTTCGCGCACATGCTCCATTGTCAGGCGGTGCACGTGCAGAAGGGCGCAGCACAGCGCGGCAGCCCCGGCCTCCATTGTGTGGCGGTGCAATTACAGCGGGGCTTGGGGCAGCGCAGCAGCTCCAGCCTGCATTGTGAGGCAGTGCAAGTGCAGCGGGGCGCCACGCAGCACAATGGCCTTGGCCTGCATTGTGAGGCAGTGCAAGTGCAGCGGGGCGTGGCACAGGGCGGCATCCCTGGCCTCCATTGTGAGGCGGTGCAAATACAGCACAGAACAGTGCTGCGCGGCAGGCCCGGCCTCCACTGTGAGGCGTTGCATGCGCAGCGGGGCGTGGCGCAGCACGGCTGGCTGGGCCTCCATTGTGAGGCATTGCAAGTACAGCGGGGCGTAGCACATGGCGGCTGGCTCCGCTTCGATTGTGAGGCAATACTTATTCTAAGGGGTGCGGCACAGCATGGCAGCCCCGGCCTGTATTGTGAGGCGCTGGAAGTGCAGGGGGGCGCAGCGCAGCATAGCGGCCCCGGCCTCCATTGTGAGGCGGTGCCAGTACAGCGTGGCGCAGTGCGGTGCGGTGCAGCGCGGCAGCCTTGGCCTCTATTGTGAGGTGGTTGAAGTGCAGCGGGCGAGGCGCAGCGCGGCGGCCCCGGACTCCATTGTCAGGCGCTGAAAGTAGAGAGGGGCGCGGCGCAGCGCGGCACGCCCGGCCTTCATTATTAGGCGGTGCAAGTGCAGCGTGGCACAGCGCAGCGCTTCGCGCACATGCTCCATTGTCAGGCGGTGCACGTGCAGAAGGGCGCAGCACAGCGCGGCAGCCCCGGCCTCCATTGTGTGGCGGTGCAATTACAGCGGGGCTTGGGGCAGCGCAGCAGCTCCAGCCTGCATTGTGAGGCAGTGCAAGTGCAGCGGGGCGCCACGCAGCACAATGGCCTTGGCCTGCATTGTGAGGCAGTGCAAGTGCAGCGGGGCGTGGCACAGGGCGGCATCCCTGGCCTCCATTGTGAGGCGGTGCAAATACAGCACAGAACAGTGCTGCGCGGCAGGCCCGGCCTCCACTGTGAGGCGTTGCATGCGCAGCGGGGCGTGGCGCAGCACGGCTGGCTGGGCCTCCATTGTGAGGCATTGCAAGTACAGCGGGGCGTAGCACATGGCGGCTGGCTCCGCTTCGATTGTGAGGCAATACTTATTCTAAGGGGTGCGGCACAGCATGGCAGCCCCGGCCTGTATTGTGAGGCGCTGGAAGTGCAGGGGGGCGCAGCGCAGCATAGCGGCCCCGGCCTCCATTGTGAGGCGGTGCCAGTACAGCGTGGCGCAGTGCGGTGCGGTGCAGCGCGGCAGCCTTGGCCTCTATTGTGAGGTGGTTGAAGTGCAGCGGGCGAGGCGCAGCGCGGCGGCCCCGGACTCCATTGTCAGGCGCTGAAAGTAGAGAGGGGCGCGGCGCAGCGCGGCACGCCCGGCCTTCATTATTAGGCGGTGCAAGTGCAGCGTGGCACAGCGCAGCGCTTCGCGCACATGCTCCATTGTCAGGCGGTGCACGTGCAGAAGGGCGCAGCACAGCGCGGCAGCCCCGGCCTCCATTGTGTGGCGGTGCAATTACAGCGGGGCTTGGGGCAGCGCAGCAGCTCCAGCCTGCATTGTGAGGCAGTGCAAGTGCAGCGGGGCGCCACGCAGCACAATGGCCTTGGCCTGCATTGTGAGGCAGTGCAAGTGCAGCGGGGCGTGGCACAGGGCGGCATCCCTGGCCTCCATTGTGAGGCGGTGCAAATACAGCACAGAACAGTGCTGCGCGGCAGGCCCGGCCTCCACTGTGAGGCGTTGCATGCGCAGCGGGGCGTGGCGCAGCACGGCTGGCTGGGCCTCCATTGTGAGGCATTGCAAGTACAGCGGGGCGTAGCACATGGCGGCTGGCTCCGCTTCGATTGTGAGGCAATACTTATTCTAAGGGGTGCGGCACAGCATGGCAGCCCCGGCCTGTATTGTGAGGCGCTGGAAGTGCAGGGGGGCGCAGCGCAGCATAGCGGCCCCGGCCTCCATTGTGAGGCGGTGCCAGTACAGCGTGGCGCAGTGCGGTGCGGTGCAGCGCGGCAGCCTTGGCCTCTATTGTGAGGTGGTTGAAGTGCAGCGGGCGAGGCGCAGCGCGGCGGCCCCGGACTCCATTGTCAGGCGCTGAAAGTAGAGAGGGGCGCGGCGCAGCGCGGCACGCCCGGCCTTCATTATTAGGCGGTGCAAGTGCAGCGTGGCGCAGCGCAGCGCTTCGCGCACATGCTCCATTGTCAGGCGGTGCACGTGCAGAAGGGCGCAGCACAGCGCGGCAGCCCCGGCCTCCATTGTGTGGCGGTGCAATTACAGCGGGGCTTGGGGCAGCGCAGCAGCTCCAGCCTGCATTGTGAGGCAGTGCAAGTGCAGCGGGGCGCCACGCAGCACAATGGCCTTGGCCTGCATTGTGAGGCAGTGCAAGTGCAGCGGGGCGTGGCACAGGGCGGCATCCCTGGCCTCCATTGTGAGGCGGTGCAAATACAGCACAGAACAGTGCTGCGCGGCAGGCCCGGCCTCCACTGTGAGGCGTTGCATGCGCAGCGGGGCGTGGCGCAGCACGGCTGGCTGGGCCTCCATTGTGAGGCATTGCAAGTACAGCGGGGCGTAGCACATGGCGGCTGGCTCCGCTTCGATTGTGAGGCAATACTTATTCTAAGGGGTGCGGCACAGCATGGCAGCCCCGGCCTGCATTGTGAGGCGCTGGAAGTGCAGGGGGGCGCAGCGCAGCATAGCGGCCCCGGCCTCCATTGTGAGGCGGTGCCAGTACAGCGTGGCGCAGTGCGGTGCGGTGCAGCGCGGCAGCCTTGGCCTCTATTGTGAGGTGGTTGAAGTGCAGCGGGCGAGGCGCAGCGCGGCGGCCCCGGACTCCATTGTCAGGCGCTGAAAGTAGAGAGGGGCGCGGCGCAGCGCGGCACGCCCGGCCTTCATTATTAGGCGGTGCAAGTGCAGCGTGGCACAGCGCAGCGCTTCGCGCACATGCTCCATTGTCAGGCGGTGCACGTGCAGAAGGGCGCAGCACAGCGCGGCAGCCCCGGCCTCCATTGTGTGGCGGTGCAATTACAGCGGGGCTTGGGGCAGCGCAGCAGCTCCAGCCTGCATTGTGAGGCAGTGCAAGTGCAGCGGGGCGCCACGCAGCACAATGGCCTTGCCTGCATTGTGAGGCAGTGCAAGTGCAGCGGGGCGTGGCACAGGGCGGCATCCCTGGCCTCCATTGTGAGGCGGTGCAAATACAGCACAGAACAGTGCTGCGCGGCAGGCCCGGCCTCCACTGTGAGGCGTTGCATGCGCAGCGGGGCGTGGCGCAGCACGGCTGGCTGGGCCTCCATTGTGAGGCATTGCAAGTACAGCGGGGCGTAGCACATGGCGGCTGGCTCCGCTTCGATTGTGAGGCAATACTTATTCTAAGGGGTGCGGCACAGCATGGCAGCCCCGGCCTGTATTGTGAGGCGCTGGAAGTGCAGGGGGGCGCAGCGCAGCATAGCGGCCCCGGCCTCCATTGTGAGGCGGTGCCAGTACAGCGTGGCGCAGTGCGGTGCGGTGCAGCGCGGCAGCCTTGGCCTCTATTGTGAGGTGGTTGAAGTGCAGCGGGCGAGGCGCAGCGCGGCGGCCCCGGACTCCATTGTCAGGCGCTGAAAGTAGAGAGGGGCGCGGCGCAGCGCGGCACGCCCGGCCTTCATTATTAGGCGGTGCAAGTGCAGCGTGGCACAGCGCAGCGCTTCGCGCACATGCTCCATTGTCAGGCGGTGCACGTGCAGAAGGGCGCAGCACAGCGCGGCAGCCCCGGCCTCCATTGTGTGGCGGTGCAATTACAGCGGGGCTTGGGGCAGCGCAGCAGCTCCAGCCTGCATTGTGAGGCAGTGCAAGTGCAGCGGGGCGCCACGCAGCACAATGGCCTTGGCCTGCATTGTGAGGCAGTGCAAGTGCAGCGGGGCGTGGCACAGGGCGGCATCCCTGGCCTCCATTGTGAGGCGGTGCAAATACAGCACAGAACAGTGCTGCGCGGCAGGCCCGGCCTCCACTGTGAGGCGTTGCATGCGCAGCGGGGCGTGGCGCAGCACGGCTGGCTGGGCCTCCATTGTGAGGCATTGCAAGTACAGCGGGGCGTAGCACATGGCGGCTGGCTCCGCTTCGATTGTGAGGCAATACAATTCTAAGGGGTGCGGCACAGCATGGCAGCCCCGGCCTGTATTGTGAGGCGCTGGAAGTGCAGGGGGGCGCAGCGCAGCATAGCGGCCCCGGCCTCCATTGTGAGGCGGTGCCAGTACAGCGTGGCGCAGTGCGGTGCGGTGCAGCGCGGCAGCCTTGGCCTCTATTGTGAGGTGGTTGAAGTGCAGCGGGCGAGGCGCAGCGCGGCGGCCCCGGACTCCATTGTCAGGCGCTGAAAGTAGAGAGGGGCGCGGCGCAGCGCGGCACGCCCGGCCTTCATTATTAGGCGGTGCAAGTGCAGCGTGGCGCAGCGCAGCGCTTCGCGCACATGCTCCATTGTCAGGCGGTGCACGTGCAGAAGGGCGCAGCACAGCGCGGCAGCCCCGGCCTCCATTGTGTGGCGGTGCAATTACAGCGGGGCTTGGGGCAGCGCAGCAGCTCCAGCCTGCATTGTGAGGCAGTGCAAGTGCAGCGGGGCGCCACGCAGCACAATGGCCTTGGCCTGCATTGTGAGGCAGTGCAAGTGCAGCGGGGCGTGGCACAGGGCGGCATCCCTGGCCTCCATTGTGAGGCGGTGCAAATACAGCACAGAACAGTGCTGCGCGGCAGGCCCGGCCTCCACTGTGAGGCGTTGCATGCGCAGCGGGGCGTGGCGCAGCACGGCTGGCTGGGCCTCCATTGTGAGGCATTGCAAGTACAGCGGGGCGTAGCACATGGCGGCTGGCTCCGCTTCGATTGTGAGGCAATACTTATTCTAAGGGGTGCGGCACAGCATGGCAGCCCCGGCCTGTATTGTGAGGCGCTGGAAGTGCAGGGGGGCGCAGCGCAGCATAGCGGCCCCGGCCTCCATTGTGAGGCGGTGCCAGTACAGCGTGGCGCAGTGCGGTGCGGTGCAGCGCGGCAGCCTTGGCCTCTATTGTGAGGTGGTTGAAGTGCAGCGGGCGAGGCGCAGCGCGGCGGCCCCGGACTCCATTGTCAGGCGCTGAAAGTAGAGAGGGGCGCGGCGCAGCGCGGCACGCCCGGCCTTCATTATTAGGCGGTGCAAGTGCAGCGTGGCACAGCGCAGCGCTTCGCGCACATGCTCCATTGTCAGGCGGTGCACGTGCAGAAGGGCGCAGCACAGCGCGGCAGCCCCGGCCTCCATTGTGTGGCGGTGCAATTACAGCGGGGCTTGGGGCAGCGCAGCAGCTCCAGCCTGCATTGTGAGGCAGTGCAAGTGCAGCGGGGCGCCACGCAGCACAATGGCCTTGCCTGCATTGTGAGGCAGTGCAAGTGCAGCGGGGCGTGGCACAGGGCGGCATCCCTGGCCTCCATTGTGAGGCGGTGCAAATACAGCACAGAACAGTGCTGCGCGGCAGGCCCGGCCTCCACTGTGAGGCGTTGCATGCGCAGCGGGGCGTGGCGCAGCACGGCTGGCTGGGCCTCCATTGTGAGGCATTGCAAGTACAGCGGGGCGTAGCACATGGCGGCTGGCTCCGCTTCGATTGTGAGGCAATACTTATTCTAAGGGGTGCGGCACAGCATGGCAGCCCCGGCCTGTATTGTGAGGCGCTGGAAGTGCAGGGGGGCGCAGCGCA
The DNA here is from genome assembly GCF_028858705.1 of Grus americana. Classification (NCBI taxonomy): domain Eukaryota; kingdom Metazoa; phylum Chordata; class Aves; order Gruiformes; family Gruidae; genus Grus; species Grus americana. Next base: position 62,961 of record NW_026561639.1, read on the forward strand.
GCATAGCGGCCCCGGCCTCCATTGTGAGGCGGTGCCAGTACAGCGTGGCGCAGTGCGGTGCGGTGCAGCGCGGCAGCCTTGGCCTCTATTGTGAGGTGGTTGAAGTGCAGCGGGCGAGGCGCAGCGCGGCGGCCCCGGACTCCATTGTCAGGCGCTGAAAGTAGAGAGGGGCGCGGCGCAGCGCGGCACGCCCGGCCTTCATTATTAGGCGGTGCAAGTGCAGCGTGGCACAGCGCAGCGCTTCGCGCACATGCTCCATTGTCAGGCGGTGCACGTGCAGAAGGGCGCAGCACAGCGCGGCAGCCCCGGCCTCCATTGTGTGGCGGTGCAATTACAGCGGGGCTTGGGGCAGCGCAGCAGCTCCAGCCTGCATTGTGAGGCAGTGCAAGTGCAGCGGGGCGCCACGCAGCACAATGGCCTTGGCCTGCATTGTGAGGCAGTGCAAGTGCAGCGGGGCGTGGCACAGGGCGGCATCCCTGGCCTCCATTGTGAGGCGGTGCAAATACAGCACAGAACAGTGCTGCGCGGCAGGCCCGGCCTCCACTGTGAGGCGTTGCATGCGCAGCGGGGCGTGGCGCAGCACGGCTGGCTGGGCCTCCATTGTGAGGCATTGCAAGTACAGCGGGGCGTAGCACATGGCGGCTGGCTCCGCTTCGATTGTGAGGCAATACTTATTCTAAGGGGTGCGGCACAGCATGGCAGCCCCGGCCTGTATTGTGAGGCGCTGGAAGTGCAGGGGGGCGCAGCGCAGCATAGCGGCCCCGGCCTCCATTGTGAGGCGGTGCCAGTACAGCGTGGCGCAGTGCGGTGCGGTGCAGCGCGGCAGCCTTGGCCTCTATTGTGAGGTGGTTGAAGTGCAGCGGGCGAGGCGCAGCGCGGCGGCCCCGGACTCCATTGTCAGGCGCTGAAAGTAGAGAGGGGCGCGGCGCAGCGCGGCACGCCCGGCCTTCATTATTAGGCGGTGCAAGTGCAGCGTGGCACAGCGCAGCGCTTCGCGCACATGCTCCATTGTCAGGCGGTGCACGTGCAGAAGGGCGCAGCACAGCGCGGCAGCCCCGGCCTCCATTGTGTGGCGGTGCAATTACAGCGGGGCTTGGGGCAGCGCAGCAGCTCCAGCCTGCATTGTGAGGCAGTGCAAGTGCAGCGGGGCGCCACGCAGCACAATGGCCTTGGCCTGCATTGTGAGGCAGTGCAAGTGCAGCGGGGCGTGGCACAGGGCGGCATCCCTGGCCTCCATTGTGAGGCGGTGCAAATACAGCACAGAACAGTGCTGCGCGGCAGGCCCGGCCTCCACTGTGAGGCGTTGCATGCGCAGCGGGGCGTGGCGCAGCACGGCTGGCTGGGCCTCCATTGTGAGGCATTGCAAGTACAGCGGGGCGTAGCACATGGCGGCTGGCTCCGCTTCGATTGTGAGGCAATACTTATTCTAAGGGGTGCGGCACAGCATGGCAGCCCCGGCCTGTATTGTGAGGCGCTGGAAGTGCAGGGGGGCGCAGCGCAGCATAGCGGCCCCGGCCTCCATTGTGAGGCGGTGCCAGTACAGCGTGGCGCAGTGCGGTGCGGTGCAGCGCGGCAGCCTTGGCCTCTATTGTGAGGTGGTTGAAGTGCAGCGGGCGAGGCGCAGCGCGGCGGCCCCGGACTCCATTGTCAGGCGCTGAAAGTAGAGAGGGGCGCGGCGCAGCGCGGCACGCCCGGCCTGCATTATTAGGCGGTGCAAGTGCAGCGTGGCACAGCGCAGCGCTTCGCGCACATGCTCCATTGTCAGGCGGTGCACGTGCAGAAGGGCGCAGCACAGCGCGGCAGCCCCGGCCTCCATTGTGTGGCGGTGCAATTACAGCGGGGCTTGGGGCAGCGCAGCAGCTCCAGCCTGCATTGTGAGGCAGTGCAAGTGCAGCGGGGCGCCACGCAGCACAATGGCCTTGGCCTGCATTGTGAGGCAGTGCAAGTGCAGCGGGGCGTGGCACAGGGCGGCATCCCTGGCCTCCATTGTGAGGCGGTGCAAATACAGCACAGAACAGTGCTGCGCGGCAGGCCCGGCCTCCACTGTGAGGCGCTGCATGCGCAGCGGGGCGTGGCGCAGCACGGCTGGCTGGGCCTCCATTGTGAGGCATTGCAAGTACAGCGGGGCGTAGCACATGGCGGCTGGCTCCGCTTCGATTGTGAGGCAATACAAGTTCTAAGGGGTGCGGCACAGCATGGCAGCCCCGGCCTGTATTGTGAGGCGCTGGAAGTGCAGGGGGGCGCAGCGCAGCATAGCGGCCCCGGCCTCCATTGTGAGGCAGTGCCAGTACAGCGTGGCGCAGTGCGGTGCGGTGCAGCGCGGCAGCCTTGGCCTCTATTGTGAGGTGGTTGAAGTGCAGCGGGCGAGGCGCAGCGCGGCGGCCCCGGACTCCATTGTCAGGCGCTGAAAGTAGAGAGGGGCGCGGCGCAGCGCGGCACGCCCGGCCTTCATTATTAGGCGGTGCAAGTGCAGCGTGGCACAGCGCAGCGCTTCGCGCACATGCTCCATTGTCAGGCGGTGCACGTGCAGAAGGGCGCAGCACAGCGCGGCAGCCCCGGCCTCCATTGTGTGGCGGTGCAATTACAGCGGGGCTTGGGGCAGCGCAGCAGCTCCAGCCTGCATTGTGAGGCAGTGCAAGTGCAGCGGGGCGCCACGCAGCACAATGGCCTTGGCCTGCATTGTGAGGCAGTGCAAGTGCAGCGGCGCGTGGCACAGGGCGTTATCCCTGGCCTCCATTGTGAGGCGGTGCAAATACAGCACAGAACAGTGCTGCGCGGCAGGCCCGGCCTCCACTGTGAGGCGTTGCATGCGCAGCGGGGCGTGGCGCAGCACGGCTGGCTGGGCCTCCATTGTGAGGCATTGCAAGTACAGCGGGGCGTAGCACATGGCGGCTGGCTCCGCTTCGATTGTGAGGCAATACTTATTCTAAGGGGTGCGGCACAGCATGGCAGCCCCGGCCTGTATTGTGAGGCGCTGGAAGTGCAGGGGGGCGCAGCGCAGCATAGCGGCCCCGGCCTCCATTGTGAGGCGGTGCCAGTACAGCGTGGCGCAGTGCGGTGCGGTGCAGCGCGGCAGCCTTGGCCTCTATTGTGAGGTGGTTGAAGTGCAGCGGGCGAGGCGCAGCGCGGCGGCCCCGGACTCCATTGTCAGGCGCTGAAAGTAGAGAGGGGCGCGGCGCAGCGCGGCACGCCCGGCCTTCATTATTAGGCGGTGCAAGTGCAGCGTGGCGCAGCGCAGCGCTTCGCGCACATGCTCCATTGTCAGGCGGTGCACGTGCAGAAGGGCGCAGCACAGCGCGGCAGCCCCGGCCTCCATTGTGTGGCGGTGCAATTACAGCGGGGCTTGGGGCAGCGCAGCAGCTCCAGCCTGCATTGTGAGGCAGTGCAAGTGCAGCGGGGCGCCACGCAGCACAATGGCCTTGGCCTGCATTGTGAGGCAGTGCAAGTGCAGCGGGGCGTGGCACAGGGCGGCATCCCTGGCCTCCATTGTGAGGCGGTGCAAATACAGCACAGAACAGTGCTGCGCGGCAGGCCCGGCCTCCACTGTGAGGCGTTGCATGCGCAGCGGGGCGTGGCGCAGCACGGCTGGCTGGGCCTCCATTGTGAGGCATTGCAAGTACAGCGGGGCGTAGCACATGGCGGCTGGCTCCGCTTCGATTGTGAGGCAATACTTATTCTAAGGGGTGCGGCACAGCATGGCAGCCCCGGCCTGTATTGTGAGGCGCTGGAAGTGCAGGGGGGCGCAGCGCAGCATAGCGGCCCCGGCCTCCATTGTGAGGCGGTGCCAGTACAGCGTGGCGCAGTGCGGTGCGGTGCAGCGCGGCAGCCTTGGCCTCTATTGTGAGGTGGTTGAAGTGCAGCGGGCGAGGCGCAGCGCGGCGGCCCCGGACTCCATTGTCAGGCGCTGAAAGTAGAGAGGGGCGCGGCGCAGCGCGGCACGCCCGGCCTTCATTATTAGGCGGTGCAAGTGCAGCGTGGCGCAGCGCAGCGCTTCGCGCACATGCTCCATTGTCAGGCGGTGCACGTGCAGAAGGGCGCAGCACAGCGCGGCAGCCCCGGCCTCCATTGTGTGGCGGTGCAATTACAGCGGGGCTTGGGGCAGCGCAGCAGCTCCAGCCTGCATTGTGAGGCAGTGCAAGTGCAGCGGGGCGCCACGCAGCACAATGGCCTTGCCTGCATTGTGAGGCAGTGCAAGTGCAGCGGGGCGTGGCACAGGGCGGCATCCCTGGCCTCCATTGTGAGGCGGTGCAAATACAGCACAGAACAGTGCTGCGCGGCAGGCCCGGCCTCCACTGTGAGGCGTTGCATGCGCAGCGGGGCGTGGCGCAGCACGGCTGGCTGGGCCTCCATTGTGAGGCATTGCAAGTACAGCGGGGCGTAGCACATGGCGGCTGGCTCCGCTTCGATTGTGAGGCAATACTTATTCTAAGGGGTGCGGCACAGCATGGCAGCCCCGGCCTGTATTGTGAGGCGCTGGAAGTGCAGGGGGGCGCAGCGCAGCATAGCGGCCCCGGCCTCCATTGTGAGGCGGTGCCAGTACAGCGTGGCGCAGTGCGGTGCGGTGCAGCGCGGCAGCCTTGGCCTCTATTGTGAGGTGGTTGAAGTGCAGCGGGCGAGGCGCAGCGCGGCGGCCCCGGACTCCATTGTCAGGCGCTGAAAGTAGAGAGGGGCGCGGCGCAGCGCGGCACGCCCGGCCTTCATTATTAGGCGGTGCAAGTGCAGCGTGGCGCAGCGCAGCGCTTCGCGCACATGCTCCATTGTCAGGCGGTGCACGTGCAGAAGGGCGCAGCACAGCGCGGCAGCCCCGGCCTCCATTGTGTGGCGGTGCAATTACAGCGGGGCTTGGGGCAGCGCAGCAGCTCCAGCCTGCATTGTGAGGCAGTGCAAGTGCAGCGGGGCGCCACGCAGCACAATGGCCTTGGCCTGCATTGTGAGGCAGTGCAAGTGCAGCGGGGCGTGGCACAGGGCGGCATCCCTGGCCTCCATTGTGAGGCGGTGCAAATACAGCACAGAACAGTGCTGCGCGGCAGGCCCGGCCTCCACTGTGAGGCGTTGCATGCGCAGCGGGGCGTGGCGCAGCACGGCTGGCTGGGCCTCCATTGTGAGGCATTGCAAGTACAGCGGGGCGTAGCACATGGCGGCTGGCTCCGCTTCGATTGTGAGGCAATACTTATTCTAAGGGGTGCGGCACAGCATGGCAGCCCCGGCCTGTATTGTGAGGCGCTGGAAGTGCAGGGGGGCGCAGCGCAGCATAGCGGCCCCGGCCTCCATTGTGAGGCGGTGCCAGTACAGCGTGGCGCAGTGCGGTGCGGTGCAGCGCGGCAGCCTTGGCCTCTATTGTGAGGTGGTTGAAGTGCAGCGGGCGAGGCGCAGCGCGGCGGCCCCGGACTCCATTGTCAGGCGCTGAAAGTAGAGAGGGGCGCGGCGCAGCGCGGCACGCCCGGCCTTCATTATTAGGCGGTGCAAGTGCAGCGTGGCACAGCGCAGCGCTTCGCGCACATGCTCCATTGTCAGGCGGTGCACGTGCAGAAGGGCGCAGCACAGCGCGGCAGCCCCGGCCTCCATTGTGTGGCGGTGCAATTACAGCGGGGCTTGGGGCAGCGCAGCAGCTCCAGCCTGCATTGTGAGGCAGTGCAAGTGCAGCGGGGCGCCACGCAGCACAATGGCCTTGGCCTGCATTGTGAGGCAGTGCAAGTGCAGCGGGGCGTGGCACAGGGCGGCATCCCTGGCCTCCATTGTGAGGCGGTGCAAATACAGCACAGAACAGTGCTGCGCGGCAGGCCCGGCCTCCACTGTGAGGCGTTGCATGCGCAGCGGGGCGTGGCGCAGCACGGCTGGCTGGGCCTCCATTGTGAGGCATTGCAAGTACAGCGGGGCGTAGCACATGGCGGCTGGCTCCGCTTCGATTGTGAGGCAATACTTATTCTAAGGGGTGCGGCACAGCATGGCAGCCCCGGCCTGTATTGTGAGGCGCTGGAAGTGCAGGGGGGCGCAGCGCAGCATAGCGGCCCCGGCCTCCATTGTGAGGCGGTGCCAGTACAGCGTGGCGCAGTGCGGTGCGGTGCAGCGCGGCAGCCTTGGCCTCTATTGTGAGGTGGTTGAAGTGCAGCGGGCGAGGCGCAGCGCGGCGGCCCCGGACTCCATTGTCAGGCGCTGAAAGTAGAGAGGGGCGCGGCGCAGCGCGGCACGCCCGGCCTTCATTATTAGGCGGTGCAAGTGCAGCGTGGCACAGCGCAGCGCTTCGCGCACATGCTCCATTGTCAGGCGGTGCACGTGCAGAAGGGCGCAGCACAGCGCGGCAGCCCCGGCCTCCATTGTGTGGCGGTGCAATTACAGCGGGGCTTGGGGCAGCGCAGCAGCTCCAGCCTGCATTGTGAGGCAGTGCAAGTGCAGCGGGGCGCCACGCAGCACAATGGCCTTGCCTGCATTGTGAGGCAGTGCAAGTGCAGCGGGGCGTGGCACAGGGCGGCATCCCTGGCCTCCATTGTGAGGCGGTGCAAATACAGCACAGAACAGTGCTGCGCGGCAGGCCCGGCCTCCACTGTGAGGCGTTGCATGCGCAGCGGGGCGTGGCGCAGCACGGCTGGCTGGGCCTCCATTGTGAGGCATTGCAAGTACAGCGGGGCGTAGCACATGGCGGCTGGCTCCGCTTCGATTGTGAGGCAATACTTATTCTAAGGGGTGCGGCACAGCATGGCAGCCCCGGCCTGTATTGTGAGGCGCTGGAAGTGCAGGGGGGCGCAGCGCAGCATAGCGGCCCCGGCCTCCATTGTGAGGCGGTGCCAGTACAGCGTGGCGCAGTGCGGTGCGGTGCAGCGCGGCAGCCTTGGCCTCTATTGTGAGGTGGTTGAAGTGCAGCGGGCGAGGCGCAGCGCGGCGGCCCCGGACTCCATTGTCAGGCGCTGAAAGTAGAGAGGGGCGCGGCGCAGCGCGGCACGCCCGGCCTTCATTATTAGGCGGTGCAAGTGCAGCGTGGCACAGCGCAGCGCTTCGCGCACATGCTCCATTGTCAGGCGGTGCACGTGCAGAAGGGCGCAGCACAGCGCGGCAGCCCCGGCCTCCATTGTGTGGCGGTGCAATTACAGCGGGGCTTGGGGCAGCGCAGCAGCTCCAGCCTGCATTGTGAGGCAGTGCAAGTGCAGCGGGGCGCCACGCAGCACAATGGCCTTGGCCTGCATTGTGAGGCAGTGCAAGTGCAGCGGGGCGTGGCACAGGGCGGCATCCCTGGCCTCCATTGTGAGGCGGTGCAAATACAGCACAGAACAGTGCTGCGCGGCAGGCCCGGCCTCCACTGTGAGGCGTTGCATGCGCAGCGGGGCGTGGCGCAGCACGGCTGGCTGGGCCTCCATTGTGAGGCATTGCAAGTACAGCGGGGCGTAGCACATGGCGGCTGGCTCCGCTTCGATTGTGAGGCAATACTTATTCTAAGGGGTGCGGCACAGCATGGCAGCCCCGGCCTGTTTGTGAGGCGCTGGAAGTGCAGGGGGGCGCGAGCGCAGCATAGCGGCCCCGGCCTCCATTGTGAGGCGGTGCCAGTACAGCGTGGCGCAGTGCGGTGCGGTGCAGCGCGGCAGCCTTGGCCTCTATTGTGAGGTGGTTGAAGTGCAGCGGGCGAGGCGCAGCGCGGCGGCCCCGGACTCCATTGTCAGGCGCTGAAAGTAGAGAGGGGCGCAGCGCAGCATAGCGGCCCCGGCCTCCATTATTAGGCGGTGCAAGTGCAGCGTGGCACAGCGCAGCGCTTCGCGCACATGCTCCATTGTCAGGCGGTGCACGTGCAGAAGGGCGCAGCACAGCGCGGCAGCCCGGCCTCCA